>NC_140139.1:3662588-3919463 GCF_964035555.1 Netta rufina | reverse complement strand
AACCCACCCCTTTCCACAAAAATAATGGAAAGGACGCAAAGCCTCATGAACAGGACTCTTGAGAGAGTTTTTCTTTCCCCTCTCCTGACCAGCACACAATCTCTTCCTCTGATATTTCTTCTTTAAAGAAATTCATCCCCATATTTGCCCTGCCTGGATTTGTCTCACGTTGACCAGAGCAAGGCCCATTTCTTACCAACAGGGATGGCCTTGTTAGGGATGTGAAGGCTGGGGGAAGCTTGGGATGCAGCAACCATGAGATGGTGGAGTTTAAGATGGAACTTGGTGGAAGAAGTAAGGCAAAAAGTACGATTGCAACCCTGGAGCTTTGGAGAGCCAACTTCGACCTCTTCTGGGACCTGCTTGGGAGTATCTCATGGGCTAGGTTGCTAGCAGTCAAGGGTGCTTGTGAGAGCTGGGCAACATTTAAGCAGCACTTCTTCCAAGATCAGGATCGGTGCATTCCAAAGAGTAGGAAATCGGGGAAGGGGGGTGGGAGACCTGCGTGGATGAGCAAGGAGCTCATCGATAAGATCAAAAGGAAGAGGAAGGTCTATGAAATGTGGAAAAAGGGCCTGTCCTCTTGGGAGGAGTACAGAAGTGTTGTCAAGGCCTGCAGGGACGCGACGAGGAAGGCTAAGGCCCACCTAGAGATGAGGCTTGCATTTGAGATAAAGGATAATAATGTCTTTTTTTTTTTTTTTTTTTTTTTTTTTTTTAATGTGTAAACAGTAAAAGGAAGACTAGGGATAATGTGGGTCCCTTGCTGAATGAGAAGGGTGTCCTGGTAACGGGGGATGCTGAGAAGGCGGAGATACTGAATGCCTTCTTTGCTTCAATCTTTGCTTCAAAGACTCCCCCCTGGGACTCCTGGACCCTGGCAGGAGGAGAAAGGGTCTGGGAAATGGAGATATCCCCCCTGGTTGACAAGGGAGTGGTTTGGGAGCATCTGAGTGGGATCAATGCACATAAATCCATGGATCCCGATGGGATGCATCGACGTGTGCTGAGGGAGTTGGGAGAGGTGATAGCTGAAACGCTCTCTATCATCTTTGAAAGGTCCTGGAGAACAGGAGATGTGCCTGAAGACTGGAGGATAGCCAATGTCACTCCAGTTGTCCAGAAGGGCAAGGAGGATCCGGGAAACTACAGGCCAGTCAGTCTCACCTCTGTCCCTGGAAAAGTGTTGGAACAGCTTGTTCTGGATGCCATCTCCAAGCAATTGGAAGAGAAGAAGGTTATGAGGAGTAGTCTGCATGGATTCACCAAGGGGAAGTTGTGCTTGACCAGCCTCGTTGCCTTCTATGATGGCATCACCAGCTGGGTAGGATGGGGGGAGAGCAGTGGATGTCATCTACCTTGACTTTAGCAAGGCTTTTGATACTGTCTCCCACGACATCCTGCTAGCAAAGCTGAGAAAGTGTGGGATAGAGGAGTGGACAGTAAGGTGGGTTGAGAACTGGCTGACTGGCTGAGCTCAGAGGGTGGTGATCGGCGGCACAGAGTCCGGCTGGAGGCCTGTGACTAGCGGTGTTCCCCAGGGGTTGGTGCTGGGTCCAGTATCGTTCAACATCTTCATCGACGACCTTGATGAGGGAATAGCATACACCCTCAGCAAGTACGCCGATGACACAGGGAGGAGTGGCTGACACGCCAGAAGGCTGTGCTGCCATTCAATGAGACCTGGACAGGTTGGAAAGCTGGGCATGGAAGAAACCAAATGAGGCTTAACAAGAGCAAGTGTAGAGTCCTGCACCTGGGAAGGAACAACCGCATCTATCAGTGCAGGCTGGAGGACGACCTGCTGGAGAGGAGCTCTGAGGAGAAGGACCCTGGGGGTCCTGGTGGACGACAGGTTGACCATGAGCCAGCAGTGTGCCCTCATGGCCAAGAAGGCCAATGGGATCCTGGCATGCATTAAAAGGGAGTGTGGCCAGCAGGTCAAGGGAGGTGATCCTCCCCCTCTACTCTGCCCTGGGCAGGCCTCACCTGGGGTACTGTGTCCAGTTCTGGGCTCCCCGGTACAAGAAAGACAGGGATCTCCTGGAAAGAATCCAGCGGAGGGCCACAAAGATGATACGGGGCCTGGAGCATCTTCCTTATGAGGAAAGGCTGAGAGACCTGGGTCTGTTCAGCCTGGAGAAAAGAAGACTGAGAGGGGATCTCATCAATGTGTATAAATACCTGAGGTGTGGGAGACAGAGGGATTTGGCCAACCTCTTCTCAGTGGTTTGTGGGGACAGGACAAGGCGTAATGGTCACAAGATGGAACACAGGAAGTTCTGTACCAACATGCGAAAGACCTTCTTCACGGTGAGGGTGATGGAGCACTTGGAACAGGCTGCCTAGGGAGGTTGTGGAGTCTCCTTCTCTGGAGATATTTAAGGCCTGTCTGGATGCCTACACTTGGGCAACCTGCTCTAAGGAACCTGCTTTGGCAGAGGGAGATTTGACCCGATGATGTCTTGTTGTCCCTTCCAACCCCTTCAATTCTATGATTCTGTGATCTCTGCAGCAGACACACCTTGCACTGGTGCCAGAGCTCCCCAACGGAGCTCAGAATCTGGTAAAACAAAGAAAGAAAAGCCTTGGCAAAGCACACCTGAGCCCCTTGCATTTCTCACCACACCTTCTGGAGACTGGAGCTGTTTGGAATAACACTGGGACATTTTCCTAACACTTACCTGTTGCTTCTACTCATGACTACACTTCTGTGCATTCACACCTTTCAAATACTGAACACAACCCATCACCCTTTAATTAGCTGACCCAGGCTAAGTTCATCATTGTCACTTATTAACACACTGCCTTCCAAAAATCAATCCTTCCAACGTCAGATGTTTTATTGCTCTTCTCTGAATTAAATCCCCATTGCTAACAGCTTCCTGGCATTGACAGGCTTTAAGTCTGATCTTGCCACAAGTCTAACAATTTCCTTTTTGTCCATAATCCACCTTGGTATTATTGTAGCTCCATAAATCCTCTTCCCAACCTTTACCCCATGCCTTGCAAAGTATTACTGTTTAACAGTTCTGTTTTCCACTGAAATTATGCTTTATGTTTTCAAGGATCCTTGTCTATCAGCTTCAACATACACTCCCATCTCTGACCTTTTCATGTTTTCTTCTGCAAAAAGTTCAGTTTCAGAAAGTCATCAAGCCAATAAAGTATAACATACGGTTCTGGTACAGCTTCAACTATTTTCCTCCAATTCCTCACTTCCTGTCACTTCCCCCTCCCCTTTTTTTATTCAGCCATATGTATTTGCCCCCAAATTATTTTATTTTGGTCTATCTCAAACTTCTGTATTAATAAGTATAATATATTAATCCTTTTCTTCTGGGTTATATCTTTGAAAGATCTGAATGATTCCTTTAAGCGTTCCTTCTGAATCCTACAGCAGTCCTGAAAAAAAAAAGCTTCCTTGCAACTTCCAAGCTACCCAATTCCCTTCTTCCCCCTTGACAGATACACTATAATTTATTTTTTTCTTTCTTGGTTGTCATTCTTCAGTTTCAGAGTCATTGCAGGCTGCTCATAACCAAGATGATATGAATAAAGTTTTTCTGTGAAATTTATGAAACACTATCAAAGTCAAGGTAACAGTAAATTACCACAATACAATATCCATTTTTAGTCTACTTTGAGAGGTGAGCACCTCCATCCTCATTTATTTTCTTAAGAACTGGTGCAATTTGTTGTTCAGGATCTCCCATTGCCTTGGGCATTACAAAAAAAAAGTAAGAGAATGAAAACTCAGCATGCCTCTAAAAAAGCATCAAATGAATTGTTCAAGTATAATCCCTTTTGGATAAGACTTGGTCATTTTGTTTCCTTCCACTTGTCCCTTCCCTTTACCTTTCTGTAGAACATTACTTCTATAAGAATTAGGATGCTGAATTATTTGGAATACAATTACACACATGGAAGCAACATTTTGGAAGCAAATAATGTGTTTGTTTTTAATTGAAAATTTTTAAGTTAATCCTCTCCCAGCACTGGCTTAAAGAGGAAATACTTTGTAAATACTCATTCTCCAAATTTAAGTTCTCTGTGGAGTTCTGTCTTCAGAAAACATTTTAATATGCAAAACTGGCTTAGTTTTTCCAGGTAGCTGCACCCTACCTCCTTTTTAATGAAATTGCAAACAGAAGACATTAATCCTCCACATAACAAGAATGCGTTAATTTTGTTTCTTTCATTGTGGATGAAAAGATATGGGACCAACACTTGTCTAAAGAAGAAACACCGCAAAATAAAATTTTCTCCCTATACTGATACATATACACAGGCATTTTGACTTTGTTTTGTCAGTTATAGTGCCTTTACACTCACTGAAAGTAAAGGAAAATTAGCAGCAGGAAGTTACTTAACATCCATAAAGAACATTCACATTCATCTACTTTACGTTTCCACTCACCGAATTATTACGGAGGAAATTCCCTATGTTGACAAACACCCCTATATCGCAGGAAACTCCCCACACTCATACACCTAAGAGCCAACTAGGCCAAGCAAACCTCTCCTCACACTCCCCAACATCCCATACATGCCTTAAGTTGCTTCACTGAAATCCAATGCAGTTCTCGCTAATATGCGTAGGGCCTAACAGCAAAAATGGACATGTCATCAAAAAACAAGTTGTACACACACAGGCTGGTGTGCTTTTAATTTCCACTGATTTCCTTTACAGCAAACCTCCTCATGTAGACACATTTACTCTCTCCAAGGGATCTGTTCAGCTTCACCCACTCTTACTCCTGGGCAGAATTCTTCCATTACTGAAGACTGAGGAGATGCCCACAAGAGGAACAGGTTGCAAGGAGGCAGCATACATGTACAAAGGCTATACAGTTCACAGGGAGGGTCACCACCATTCAAGCTCACTTAGGAAGCAGAGCACAAGCCAAAGTCGTTTATAAACCACAGCCTCCTAACTGTGATCATTAATAAATAACCAGGGAATTTTCTACCTCTGTTCCAGCGTCCTCATGCCTTTCTTGAATATCTTTAGTCAGTCAACTTTATTGCTTCTGTTATACTTGTGACAACACATCTTGTCCTCTGCTACCATACAGCAAACATCAGCATCAGTATTCTTAAGGGTATTTTCAAGTCATTAGCTGCTCTTCTAACTCCTTACCTGATAAACTTATTTGAAAAACTAACATGAGTGAAAGTAAAAGGCATGCTCCTGTTTGTGCTACACCACCACATCACTTAAAATGCAATTCCCCGGAAAGATGCAAAAAGAGCTCCCCTTCCAATGACCATTAATGTCCTCAGTGCCACTCTCCCACACTGGATTGCCAGGCAGTAGTAGCTCTCAAGTGACAAGACAGCTGCCTAGTAAGACCACCTAAACTCTGAGCCTGTTACTGCCTTCTCCGGTTAAATGAAAAATGGCTTTTATGAAGTTTAGAAAGCTGCACCTCAAGAGGTTCACTGCAGTGCTCTACGAAGCACACGATGGCCTCCAATATCAGTCTTTTCCTTCCACACTTGACATGG
Source organism: Netta rufina (assembly GCF_964035555.1). Classification (NCBI taxonomy): domain Eukaryota; kingdom Metazoa; phylum Chordata; class Aves; order Anseriformes; family Anatidae; genus Netta; species Netta rufina. The sequence goes on along the minus strand of NC_140139.1, from coordinate 3,913,952 downwards.
AGGTTGTGAAAAAAATCATCTCAGCTAGCTTCAGGAATGAAAAGATCATAAGTCACTCTACTGGGTTTTTAAAAACAAGAAATCTCTCCTGTCAGTCAATGGTTTCCAGGCGTGAATGATAACATACATTAATTTCTCCATCATGGCACAGGCTTCCCTTGGTCTTATTCTCCTGCCACAGACTATGAGAAGCAGCAATCTTGTTTTTCCAAGTCACAGACAAGCACGTCACATTCTTTATTTCTGAATCACCATGAAATGACTGTGAAGTGGTTCCTTTCCAGACCATCTTGTCTCTTGCCTTTAGCCAGGAGTGCACGCTTCATACTTGAAACTCCATGTAGAAACATACAGCTGCCTCTATCTTCAGAGGCAGACTGCTCTTCTGGCTTCTGTTCAAGTGCCTACTCAGGTTTTAGTTAATAATTCTCTTCAAAGGCACCAGATCTTGGAACTCTCCTCCATCCCAGAAACTCACATGCTCAAGTTCATGTGTTGTGTAAGTAGAGCTTCCACAGTCATTGCAGTGTCACAAAGTGGATTTATATTTATCAACAGATTTTCCTTTTTCTTTTTCTACTTACGCATTCAGATCCTACTACTCAATGCCTGTGAACCAATCATTTTCAGTGGTACTTGCAATCTTAACTTCAATTAGGTGAAATCTTAAGCAGCACTTAAGATATCTAAACAATTCTCTACATACAAGGTTCTTCCAATAACTCTTCCAATAACCCTTTGACTTTCAAGGGATTGTTAGTACTAAAACAAAAAATTGCAAATTGCCTTCCCCTCAGTTTAACCGGAGAGTCACTTGAGCTACAGCATGCGCTCTGCAATTCAGCAGTAGTTAAGCTATAAAAATGAACTACTATCTGTGCCATGTGAGATGTATTCACATTTTCAGAAGGTATCTGAATACTAACAGAACAGTTATTTTAACTGCCATTTGCTACAGGTCTTCATTCCAATCCTTCCACTTCTGGAAGCATCTTACCAGTTCCATCATCTGCATCATTCTGACCAATCTCCCAAATCTCTGATTTTGTCTCAAAGCCATCAGTGGCAGAAGACTCCGTATAGTCTGCAGGGTTAAATGTCCTAGAGTTTTAAAAGTTAAGAAATGGAAGAGAACACATGGGTCATTCATTGAACAAAACAAAAGTTTTGGTTTCCAAAGATTATTTTTTTTCCTCTATGAGCAGACACGGATTAAAAAATAAAAAGAAGAAAAGAGAAAAGAAGGAAGAAAAAAGCATGGAAACTGTAGAGAAACTGAACCAAAATAAGAATTCCTGAAAATGCAGTTAACAGCATACCTATCTCCTCCCCATCCTCTAAAGCATTAGTTTATGTGCTCAGCTGTGGTTGTTACTGATAGGTACAAATGGGTTCTTCCAAGTTTGACACATTAACATCAAGTGAACTTAGATTAGGATTCTATAGATGTATCCAGTCAAACGCTGGATTAAGACAGAAGTAATCCAGTTATTATCTAACGGATATATGAATTTTTGCATCTGTAGTGATTTTTTCATACATACAGCAATATGAATACATACAGTGGCAAATAATCTTGCCACTGAGTTTGACCCTCTCCGAAATCTGTGCTCTGTATGTTTCTTACCCCATGCCTTGGGCTGAAAACCTCCCCGCTCCTCTCCCTCTGCCACGTCCAAACCCTAGGAGAGAAAACACCATTTAACAGCAACAGCAGAAAAGGAGCCGGTCACTAGTCTGTCACATTAGAAAATACTATGATTGAAGTAAACTACCACAGTAAAATATATTTCCTTCCCAAATTTTCTCACAGGAGAATGTTTCCCTACCATACGCAAGTCACAGTTCGCTGCACGTTTCAGTAGTACTTCCATTCTTTGCTGGCTTTTCTGTAACTAGAGAAGTAGCTCAAAATTCTAACAAAAGGACTTACCTAAAGCCTCATCCCAAATGAGGCTGCCATTGCCAAGTCAGTAGCCATTGTTCAAAAATTTGTCTCTAATTTCTCACTCTTGCCTAAGCAGCTCTAACAGCCCAGCCCTCATGCATGGTCTGGTCTCTCCAGAAATTCTCTGTCACTCCTTGTTGGTGACAAGAAAATTTAAGTACACCATTTATTTCCTTCTTTCCATCAGACTCCCTTGTCCACCTCTACCTTCTTGCACTTTCTCCTGCCTGCAACCACACATTCCTTGCATTTGCCCCTTACTTGTAGTCACTGACATGAAAATTACTCAATTCAGATTACTCAAACAACTCCCATTATCACCCGCAAAAATTTCTTTCTATTTAAACAACAAAAAATTTGTTGTCCCAAATTTTGATTCCAGCCTCAGTTCACAAGCTTCTTGCTCCAGTGAATGGCTTTATTTCTGCATGCAGCTTAGCACCAACAAGGCATTTAGATTTTATTACTTAACCATCCATACAGTACAGCTCTACATAAGCCTCTAGAAACTAATTTCTTACATGTATCATTTTCTATAATGATTTTATTTTTATGCCTTTTTAGGATATCAATATCTGAGGCCTTTCCAGTTGTGTGTTTGGTTTTCTTTGAGAACTATGATTTCATATTACAAGGACAGGAGCAGGTCAAGAGCTGCAGACTGAGAACAAAGCGATGTCTATTTTAATGACAAAATTATGCAGTAATTACAAGTTAGAAAGCAACTACAAGTTTACCAGAATACAAATATTATAATCTTAAATCCCCAATGCACGGGTTGTCCAAACATCAGAACTACCTAGCATAGGCAGTTTGAAATTGGATCAAAATTACCCCTTATTTTCAGGGTACTATTTAAAATGAGTTAGAGCAATAGTTCCAGGACATGGTAAAACCAGTTCGGGAAGTTCCTTTTCTAATGACTTTCCTTTCCTTCTGCTCACCACTCGTTCTCCCCCTTGCCCTAGTTCACTGTGCAAGTTTTGAAAGATTTCTTGTCATTTAAAATGTTACCTACCTACATTTTTAAGGACTTCTCAGAAGCACTGAGATACCAGGATAGCTTTATCCACATTTTGTCAGAGTTTACCCATACTCTATACAAGATACTGCTAGCTACAGGGAAGCTTTGAAAATCTGCAGAAGGATTTCCATCCAGGCACACATGGTATTTTTGTGGAACAGGAACACAGAACTGAAGCCTGACAATAGGCCAGGCCTGCTATCTCTACATTTTCCTCTATTTGCTCTCTTTTCACCATTGGCTGGAGAAAGGAGAGAGGTTAGCAAGGAGGTAACACCAGCTGCCATCCAGCAATTGCCAGCCCTCTTCACTGAGGGCACAACATGGGGCTGTGTATTTAGCCATAAATGTAATTCCCCCAAACCCCACTGTACCAACTGATCCTAACTCAGGCTCTGAACCTCCTGTTGGAGCCTCATGCCTCTCCTTCACCCAGCTGATATCCCCAACCTGGGGAGCTAGTCCATGGCATAAAGGGGTTGCAGCACTCAGACTCACAAAGACAGAAGCCAGTGCAGCATTTATTAATGGAGCACACAACAGAGGACAACATTTTTTTGGAAAAGCTCAGCTATGAAACAAATGAGGAGCTGCAAACCACAGAAACAGACAAGCAGCAATACGTTTGACTAAGGCAGACATCAGATATAGAAACATCAGCTAGAATAGCTAGCATGAAAGGAGGTAAAGCCTTCCCAGCCTCTCAAGTTCAAAAATCCCAAAGAATGACCTTAGCATATAAAGCGGAAGATGGTTGTAGCAAGTGAGGCTTACATAAGATGATGTACCAGCATCTGCACAATAAATTACCAGCTAAAAGCAACATTAAGAATCTCTAACAACTTTAAAGTATTTTGACTGTAAAAGAAATCACACTGTTTACGTTACAAGTCTTAGAAGACTATTAGCCAGCAAAGATTTGTCTGTATCAGATCACTTTGGAAATTAATCCCGAACTTGAAATTCAGTGGGTTCCCTTAATTTCACAAAACCATGTCAATGCTTTTTGTCAAAACAAATTCATTAACATTTTATCAAATGCTTACTCATTTCTGTTCCAGGAAACCAAGAGTGGGGAGCTATGCTTCAAGTTGATTCCAATTAATATTCCTGCTACTACCCTATCCAATGCCATAATTTTAAGTGATGAAATATTTAAAAGATTTTGTTTTCTTTAATATTTTAACACTGTTCAATCATGTGTTGTTTCCTTTTATGCTCTCCAGCACATCTCAGTCAACTAGGTTCACATTGGCATCACTTGGTCACTTTACAGTTAACTTCTCCAGCATTCATTCCAGAAAAGAAAGCAGGTGGGGAGATTTTCTGTTTCCAGTAAAACACACTGGGAGTTCAAAACTCCCATAATCACATTCCTGTTTTAGAAAAACCAACATCCTTACTAGTTCTGGCAAAGCAAATTCAAATATGTTCTTTTCCAACTGTGCTAAGGTTTTAAAACAAGAAAATGTTTAGATATGCAATTCTGGTTACAGAAGCTCATTTTCTTCCAGATATCTTTTCTTCTTAACTTTTTAAGATAAAAAATAGGCTATCACAAACACAATTTGGACTAGTCTGATATTTACGAAAAAGGCACACTGCTCTATTTTCTTACGTAGCCAGGAAATGTTTGAAAGGTTCCTTGTCAGGTACTTTAAATCCAAAATTAAAACCTCATGTTTTCCCCTTTCACTTTTATTTCTGTTTCGCTAGATTTAATTTGGTGTTGGTCTCCACATTTTTGCCATGTGCACATTGCTCTGAAAGAATGAAAAGGAAAGGAATTCAGGAACAGAAGTACAAGTGATAAATCCACTTTCACTTTGCAAACGAGTTGAATTGCTACACATGAATCTAATAATTTATGTGCTGAATGAAGCCGAGAAGTAGATCTACATACAATCTTGTCATTGACTACCGTCAAAGTCTGTGGAAACGTATAAGAGTTGAAACCACAACACCATTCCTCTGGACACAATCCTGATCTTCAGCCATTTGTAGCTCAGACACTTCCTGAGCCAAACAATTTACATAATTCACCAGCCTTGTTCATTCAGCATTGTTTTTCAATTTGGTTAGTTAGTTTGTTGTTATGTTTGTTGTTTTTTTTTTTTTTTTTTTTCCTGTGATTTTTTTTGAATACATTTGTCAAAACACCCCACATATAAATTTTCAGCATCCACAAGACCTTAAGTAAAGAGTTTCTCAGGTTAACTTCATATATTAAAACCACTTCCTTACATTCGTTCTGAACCTATAACTTACTGATTTAATATCCCCTCACTCATATTTGCATGAGTGATGAACTCATTTCCCCACAGAACTTTCTCGCTAGAAACTTTACAGATGTCTACCACAACCCTCTGTTTTGCAGTCTGCGAAGTCCTACTCTGGAGATATTCAAGGCCCGTCTGGATGCCTACCTGAGCAGCCTGCTCTAGGGAACCTGCTTTGGCAGGGGGGTTGGACCCGATGACCTCATGAGGTCCCTTCCAACCCCTACAATTCTGTGATTCTGTGATACTTTGCTTATTCCTTACATCCCATAAAAGCAATCTTCCCAGTACCTTTCAAAGTCTTTTTTCTTGCTCTACCATTCCCTTTTTAACATGGGGTAGAAGAGAGGGGGACAACCAGACCTGCACTTAAAACTGAAAATGAGGGAATAGTACCAAACAGAAACATCAAGAACTATTGTGCCTATATAGTTCTTTAATTTATATATAGCACTGCAGCTGTCTGAAACACAAATAAAGGGAATGTTTCAAGAATAAAGAGTCTTGAAGACATAACCATCAAATATAATCACTTTGATACAATTATCAATCACCATTATAGTATGTTTCTAACAGCAAAATCAAGCTCATTCAATAAATTCATTTGTGGAAAGACAGACGGGAAGGCGACGTTACAAAACCCAAGTTCCTTGACTCCTTTCCAAATGAAAGTTTACAAACACTTCGGCAAGCACAGATTAGCAACTGAGAAGCAAAGCAATTCCAGCAGGGATGTGTCCCGAATTGCATCCTGTGGCACACTTCTGCTTTCTCTTAATCACTCAGTACTGCATACTGAACTGGTTTCAGATAGGATAGTTAATTTTCCTCCTAGTAGACGGTAGGGTGCTGTGTTTTGAATTTAGGATGAGAAGAGTGCTGATAACATGCTGATGTTTTAACTGTTGCAGAGCAGTGCTTACACTAAGACAAGGACTTTTCAGCTTCTTGCTCTGTCCTGCCAGCAGGCAGGCTGGGGGTGCAGCAAGAGCTGGGAGGGGACAGACCCAGGACAGCTGACCCAAATTGGCCAAAGGGGTATTCCATACCATCTGATGTCATGCTGAACAATATATAGGGGTGGCTAGCCAGGGTGGGGGGGCCGGCTGCTCGGGGTTAGGCTGGGCATCAGTCAGCGGGTGGTGAGCAATTGCATTATGTATCACTTGTTTCGTACACAGTAGTAGTAGTACTGTTATCATTATTATCATTTCCCTTTCTTTTCTGTCCTAATAAACTGTCTCTATCTCAACCCACAGGTTTACATTTCTTTCTGACACCCTACCCATTCCCAGAGAGGGAGGGGGGAGGGGGAGCAAACGGCTGTGTGGTGCTGAGCTGCCGGCCAGGTTAAACCTCAACAGTCCTTTTGGCGCACAACGTGGGGCTCGAAGGGTTGAGATAATGACAGATCTGACCAGAGTGTGTTAAACTAAAATTGGTATAAGTATTAGACCTGCTTAATAGTTGCTAGTCACAGCATTGATTGCTTTGATCTCAGGTCTGCTGTGCCTGTTTTCGAAATTGAGTATTATAGCACGTTACTTTCTGTATGTGCTCCCTGTTGTGCTGTTTATCCTTTCCAGGCCCTGGTTTAAGATCATTATGGTACTGTGCAGTGCAACAGTGGCTTATGATATGATGAAATTTCTGGTCATGACTCTAACCTGGTATTTGTACTCAGCACTGTCATCAACTCTACTTTGGAAACCATATCTTGGAAACTATTAACAATTACACCTATTGCTTTTTTTCTTCAGGGAGCCAATCTGTGGAGGGGACAGGGGAAGATATTTTTTCCTACTTGTTCACTCTCCCTTTCTCCTTCACCGCCCTCTTATCCTCTGAGATACTTACAATAGTTCTCCAAGATGTTGGATATCCTTGGGATGTTCAGACTAGCATGCTGTTATTGTTATATCTCCTGAATGCACTTCAGGTTTTGTCTAAGGTTAAAAACCTACTTTGGAATCTCATCCAGAGATCTGTCCTGAGGCAGGATAGTTGTGACTGGCAGGGAGCGTGGGAGGATATAGGCAGGAATCTAGAGCAGTGGGCACCTCCAGTGCTTTGGAAATTCACCCCTGAACAACTGCAAAATCCTAAAATACTGATAGAATGCTTGAAAAAGGGGTGTCATGACTCTGGCAATACCACAGAGACACAAATCACTGCAACGTGCTAGGGCCTGGCCTATGCCTACTGAGCTGCAATCAATGCCACTATAACTCTAGTGACAGACCCTGTGGCCACTCCAAGTCCCATGACAGGCCCAACAGCCACTCCAACACCTGCAGCCACTGTAACCCCTACGACAGACCCCACAGCTGCTCCAGCCCATGACAGGCCCTGCAGTTCTTCCAATCCCTGCGAAAGGCCCTGCAGCTGGGTGCAAGTTGCCCCTGTAGCGAAGATAAAACAACGGATGCAAAAGTCATTTCGTTTAGAACACAGAGACACTCCTACTCAGACTGGGGAGGAAGACGATGACAAGATGGGCTACTCCGAAGTGGATGGGCCATCACATGAACGGGAAGATGAAGAAGAAGATATCACAAAAGCATCAATAACTTCAGAAGGCCTATCCCAGCATGAGCTACGAGATGTGCAAATAGATTTTGGTCACTGAATAGGTGAGCAGCTTGTCACCTGGCTGCTCCAGTGCTGGGACACCGGAGCCAATTGTGTGGAATTAGAGGGCAGGGAATCCAGGCAGCTGGGATCCTTTGCTAGAGACACAGGCATTGACAAAGCAATTGCAGATGGAGCACGACCTCACAGCCTCTGGAGGCGTTTCCTCTCAGCAGTGAAGGAAAGGTATCCCTTCAAGAAAGAACTTGTATGTCTACCAGTAAGTGGGCCACTATGGAGAAGGGAATCCAGTACCTGAGGGAATTAGCCATACGGGAGGTGATTTATGAGGATCCAGACCTCAGACAAACATCCACAGATCCAGATGAAGTCAGGTGTACACGACCCATGTGGCAGAAGTTTGTATGGAGTGCACCATCATCATATGCCAGCTCATTGGCAATAATGGCCTGGAAAGAGGATGAGGAACCCACAGTGGATGAAGTGGCTAAACAACTCCGGCAGTACGAAGAAAGTCTCTCCTCTTCCTTACAGGTCTGCGTCTCAGCTGTGGAGAAACTTTCTGAAGAGTTCCACCAACATAAAGATATTCTATCTTCCGCCCCACCTGAACAAACCAGTGTCCACCAACTAAAAGAGAATACTTTTGAGACATTGTCTGAAAAGTTCCACCAACTTGAAGAGAGATTATTTTCCTACCCACTCATACAAACCGGTGTCTCAGCTATCAAGGGTAAGTGTTCATCCACACAAGGAAGACGATATGGTGGGTACTCACCCCATGCCACCCTGTGGTTTTACCTAAGTGACCATGGAGAGGACATGAGAAAATGGGATGGAAAATCTATGTCGTGGTTTAACCCGGCCGGCAGCTAAACACCACGCAGCCGTTCGCTCACCCTCCCCCTCCCTCTCTGGGACGGGGGAGAGAGATGGAAAGTGGAGCCCGTGAGTTGAGATAAAGACAGTTTAATAAGACAGGAAAATAGTAATAACAATAACAATAATAATAATAATAATAATAATAATAATAATACAATGATGATAATAGTACTACTACTAATAATGTGTAAAAACAAGTGATGCACAATGCAATTGCTCACCACCCACTGACCGATGCCCAGCCTAACCCTGAGCAGTCCGGCGCCCCTCCCCCAGCTAGCCACCCCTATATATTGTTCAGCATGACGTCAGATGGTATGGAATACCCCTTTGGCTAGTTTGGCTCACCTGTCCTGGGTCTGTCCCCTCCCAGCTCTTACTGCACCCCCAGTCTGCCTGTTGGCAGGACAGAGCAAGAAGCTGAGACGTCCTTGGCTTGGTATAAGCACTGCTCTGCAACAATTAAAACATCGGGGTGTTATCAGCACTCTTCTCATCCTAAGCCAAAACATAGCATTCTACCAGCTACTAGGAAGAAAATTAACTCTGTTCTAACTGAAACCAGGACATCTACCATGACCCTAGAAGCACAGGTGTGTGAGTTGCAAAAGAAAACCATCGGGAAAAAGGGGTTCTCTGAAAAGCTTGCTGCTCCAACTTCCAGCAGGCAGTCCTTCAAACACAGAAACGAAGAAGATTCTGACCAGGGTTAGGGGGGCCCTGCCTCCAGCCAGGGGGATGAAAGGGACAATCGAGTTTATTGGACTGTGTGGATTCGATGGCCTGGCACGTCAGACGCACAGAAGTATAAGGCTTTAGTAGACACCGGTGCACAATGTACTCTAATGCCATCGAGCTATAAAGGGCCAGAGCCCATCTGTATTTATGGAGTGACAGGGGGGATCCCAGAAGTTAACTGTATTGGAGGTTGAAGTGAGTCTGACTGGGAATGAGTGGGAAAAGCACCGCATTGTGACTGGCCCGGATGCTCCGTACATCCTAGGCATAGACTATCTTAGAAGAGGATATTTCAAGGAACCAAAAGGGTTCCGGTGGGTTTTGGCATAGCTGCCTTAGAGACAGAAGGCATTAAACAATTATCTACCTTGCCCGGTCTCTCAGAGGACCCTTCTGTTGTGCGGTTGATGAGGGTCAAAAAACAGTGGGTGCCAATCGCCACCACAACTGTGCGTTGGTGGCAATATCGCACCAACTGAGACTCCCTGATTCCCATCCATAAGCTAATTCATCAATTGGAGAGCCAAGGAGTGATCAGCAAGACTCATTCACCTTTTAATAGTCCCACATGGCCAGTGTGAAAGTCTAATGGTGAGTGGAGACTAACAGTGGACTATCGTGGCCTGAACGAAGTCACACGACCACTGAGGGGTGCTGTGCCAAACATGCTAGAACTCCAGTACGAACTGGAATCAAAAGGCAGCTAAGTGGTACGCCACAATTGATATTGCTAATGCATTTTTCTCCATCCCTCTAGCAGCAGTTTGCTTCACTTGGAGGAGTGTCCAATACACCTGGATTCGGCTGCCCCTGGGGTGGAAACACAGCCCTACCATTTTCCATGGACTGATCCAGTTTGCGCTGGAGCAGGGGGAAGCTCCTGAACACCTGCAGTACATTGATAACATCATTGTGTGGGGTGACACAGCAGAGAAAGTTTTCGAGAAAGGGAAGAAAATAGTCCAAATCCTTCTGAAAGCCGGTTTTGCCATAAAACAAAATAAAGTCAAAGGACCTGCACGAGAGATCCAGTTTTTAGGAATAAAATGGCAAGATGGACGTCGTCAAATTCCAATGGATGTGATCAACAAAATAACAGCTATGTCTCCACCAACTAGCAAAAAGGAAATGCAAACTTTCCTAGGTGTCGTGGGGTTTTGGCACATTCCAAATTACAGTCTGACTGTAAACCCGCTCTACCAAGTAACCCGTAAGAAGAATGATTTTGAATGGTGCCCTGAGCAACGACAAGCCTTTGAACAAATCAAGCAGGAAATATGTCATGCAGAAGCCCTTGGGCCAGTCCAAACAGGACCAGATGTAAAGAATGTGCTCTACACTGCAGCCGGGGAGAATGGCCCCACCTGGAGCCTCTGGCAGAAAGAACCTGGGGAAACTCGAGGTCGACCCCCAGGGTTTTAGAGTCGGGGATACAGAGGATCTGAGGCCTGCTATACTCCAACCAAAAAGGAGATATTGGCAGCATATGAAGGAGTTCAATCTGCTTCAGAGGTGGTTGGTACTGAAGCGCAGCTCCTCCTGGCACCCCAACTGCCGGTACTAGGCTGGATGTTCAAAGGAAGGGGTCCCCTCTACACACCATGCAACTGATGCTACGTGGAGCAAGTAGGTTGCACTGATTACTCAGTGGGCTCGAATAGGAAACCCCCGTTGCCCAGGAATCTTGGAAGTGATTATGGACTGGCCAGAAGGCAAATTCTTTGGGATATCATCAGAGGAGGAGGTGGGTCGTGCTGAAGAAGCCCCACTGTACAACAAGCTACCAGAGAATGATAAGCAATATGCCCTGTTCACTGATGGGTACTGTCGTATTGTGGGAAAGCATCAGAGATGGAAGGCTGCTGTATGGAGTCCTACACAACGAATTGCAGAAGCTGCTGAGGGAGAAGGTGAATCGAGTCAGTTTTGTAAAGGTATGCCACGTAGATGCTCATGTGCCCAAGAGTCAGGCCACTGAAGGACATCAAAACAGCCAGCAGGTGGATCAGGCTGCTAAGATTGAAGTGGCTCAGGTGGACCTGGACTGGCAACATAAAGGTGAATTATTGTAGAGATGCAACATACAGATGGGCTCGTGTTTAAGGGGTGGACCTGACCATGGACACTATTGCACAGGTTATTCATGAATGTGAAATGTGCTGCAATTAAGCAAGCCAAACGGTCAAAGCCTCTTTGGTATGGAGGACAATGGCTGAAATATAAATATGGGGAGGCCTGGCAGATTGATTACATCACGCTCCCTTAAACCTGCAATGGCAAGCGCCACATACTTACAATGGTGGAAGCAACCACCGTATGGCTGGAAACATATCCTGTGCCCCATGCCACCGCCCGGAACACTATCCTGGGCCTTGAAAAGCAAGTCCTATGGCTACATGGCACCCCAGAAAGAATAGAGTCAGACAATGGGATTCATTTCCGAAACAACCTTTTAGACACTTGGGCCAAAGAACATGGCATTGAGTGGGTGTATCACATCCCCTATCATGCACCAGCCTCCGGGAAAGCTGAACGATACAATGGACTGTTAAAGACTACATTGAAAGCAATGGGTGCTGGGATATTCAAAAATTGGGATACACATTTGGCAAAGGCCACCTGGTTAGTCAATACTAGGGGATCTGCCAACCGAGTTGCACCTGCCCAATCAAACCTGCTATGTACTGTAGAAGGGGACAAAGTTCCTGTAGTGCACGTCAGAAACATGCTGGGTAAAACAGTCTGGGCTACTCCTGCCTCAGGAAAAGGCAAAACCATTTGTGGGATTTCTTTTGCTTTTGATAGAATTGGACAAGCACAGAGATGTGATGCAATGAGAACGGGCTTCAATATCTGACGATCTAACACCACACACTATCTCTTCTGCCCTAAAAAGACTGCTGTGACAGATGGAGCCCCAAGTCAGTCAAGACTAAACAAATTTAATGGACATTTCATATACATATATGAAGGTGGTGACTAACTGGAACGTATTGGGAAGCATGGAATCTAAGCATGACATAAATGGTATGGAATAAGGGGTGGATATTGTCCTGGTTTCAGCTAGGACAGAGTTAATTTTCCTCCTAGTAGATGGTAGGGTGCTGTGTTTTGAATTTAGGATGAGAAGAGTGCTGATAACATGCTGATGTCTTAATTTTTGCTGAGCAGTGCTTACACCAAGCCAAGGGCTTTTCAGCTTCTCGCTCTGTCCTGCCAGCGATCAGGCTATGGGTGTAGCAGGAGCTGGGAGGGGACAGACCCAGGACAGCTGACCCAAATTGGCCAAAGGGGTATTCCATACCATCTGACGTCATGCTTAACAATATATAGGGGTGGCTAGCTGGGGTGGGGGGCATCGGTTAGCAGGTGGTGAGCAATTGCATTGTGCATCACTTGTTTTGTACACATTATTATTAGTAGTACTATTACCGTCATCATTTTTATTATTATTATTATTTTCCTGTCTTAATAAACTGTCTTTATCTCAACCCACAGGCTTCATTTTCGTGATTCTCTCCCCCATCCCAGAGAGGGAGGGGGGAGGGTGAGCGAACGGCTGTGTGGTGTTTAGCTGCTGGCCGGGTTAAAGGACAACATGGATCTACTTCAAATCCCTGCTCTCCTGAGTGCCAACAACCAGCACTGTTTGTATGCTGTCTACATACCACCCTTCATAGTTGCAAGGAATGGCACAGTCATTAACAGAAGATCAGTCTGTAAATGGCACAGTCACAGAAGATCTACCACATCAGTAAACTACAGCACTTAGTGCTGCCTACAGCACTAAAGCTGAAATTCTTATAATCAAGCTTTGCTTTTTTCCTCCCCCAATGAATACTTCACTATCACCACTGAATCTACCCCATTTCTGCTGGTTTCAGTGCATGTCATTTCTTAAAATTATTTTTTTTCTACAATGAAGCAGTAATGTGATGGCCCAGCAAATCTCCCTCTAGAAAGCAGCCAGTAAGGTAATTCCAGCCTGAGAAGGTACCTTAAAATAGCTGGAGTACGTTGTTTGCATATTAGCTAACCCCTAATTTTGTATATGTTTCCTAGATTCCTACAAACACACTGCATGAAACATTTCCAAAAAAAAGGTCTCTGTTGTGATTACTGTTATCTATGGAGTGGTAATTCGTATCGAGAAAATGGTTGATATTAATAAAGAAGGGGGAGATGTGGGAGTGTGGCCATGGGGGTCGGCAAGCCCCGTGGTTGATGATAACATCAGACTCTTAACGATGAGGCCATCAGGAATGTAAAGAGTTTAGAGGGAACAAAGAAGGGTGATTCAGGAGAATCCATGCAGTCTCAGGGTTGCTTGTTCTCCAGCTATTACAGCATGGAAGTTTCTGGGGGTTTGCTGTTGTTGTTATTTGAAAAGTTGTTTGACCAATGAAAAGTTGTTTTTGAAAAGGACTGCTGTGGGGAGAAGAGCCTGCCCTCAAGATAAAAAAAGGCAACACGATGAAGTTACGTCATCAATAAAGAAGCAGAAAGAAGGAATGAAAAGGAACAGGCTAGCAGAACGGAGACCAGGACGGGAACAGGCACGTTGATCGCCTCATAAAGATAGGTTTGGCCAAACGTAGCAAACCGCTCAAAGAAGCTCATATAGAAAGTATCTGGAAATGGGCACACCAGAGCTGGGAAGAAGCTCAAGCTGAGAGAAGTGAACCCGCGCACACAACTGCCCCTCGCTGGTAAGCAGTTGTGCATTTAGGAGAATCATACGTCCTTAGGAACAAAGACTGTCCTGGTAACCTTACAGCTTATTCTTCTTATTAACAATCAGACAGTTTATGATCCTGAAATATGGGACCAAACTGAGGTCAAGGTGTGGGACTCTACAACTAAAAACGACAAGGTTGCAGTGGGATTGCTCAGCACCTGGCGAGCAGTCTTTGAGGCCTTAAAGAGCCATGTGGAGCCACAGTCAGAAACGTGTGGTTTGCCAGATAGTGAGGGAGCTGCGGGCTCGTTTACTGATCCGACTGCTATGCTATGGGCCCCTCTGCTGCTACAGCCATCGAAGGCTTTTGCTGTTACGACCCCTGTTGACCTGAACGTGCCTTTTGACCCAGGCCTCATTGGCCTTGAAATGGAGATGGATATGCTTTTCTTCGATCTGGGAAGAACGGGATACATAAGGCCCGAAGGCCAAGTTGCTTGACAACTTAAAGCGAGACATATTGTTCAAAAGGAATGGAAAATGGAGACTGTTAAATCATGGAACTTAAAGGATTGTTTGTTACCTTTCCTGATTGTACATATGTATAGGCATACTCGGGTTTAGCATGTAAAAGCAATGTTCTGTATATTTAGAATGTTTGATGTTTGTGTGTGCGTGTTGGTGGAGCGTAGACTGCCCGCACACCCAGTGCTGTTTACTTGCCTTTTATACCTTTTAGAAATATTCCTTTTATAAATATTACTAAATTCAGATTGAGTTGAGACTTCATTTATAACATTACCAATCTATATACTTTTAGCTGAAGTACTTTATCCCCAAATGTGACTATTATTTTGTTTAACAGCAAATAAAGACTACTGAATAAAATGGCAAAAGTTTTTTTCTTATATCTACTAATAACCAGGAGGTTATGCATCCCTGAAAAGATGTGAAATACACAGCTTTATGTCATTCCCTGTAGATTTCAAGGGCTTGCATTATTAAATTAAATTAGGTATTTCTTGCCATATAACACACACACTTGTAATATAATGATCCTGAAGCCATTCAAAGGATTTATCACAGACAGCTGAGGAGACTTCATCAAGACACTTTGTTCACATGAATGTAGAGTCTAAACTACTGGGTAGAGACACAGATACACTGTATACACTATCCCAGTGAACAGAAATTGGTTTAAGTTGTTCCTGTTTCTTCAGTCAGGTATGTCAGTTTGATACTGATGATTAAGTGCCTTGGCTTGAGACACAACGTTCATCTGGAGAGCGACAGAGTTGACAATGAACACAATGAATTGCTCTTAAAAACAAATCAAGAACTAGAACTTGAAATTAACCTTTAAGTTTCACGCAACAACTTAAAAAAAATCCTAACTTTGTATTTACAACTTGTATAAAGAATTATTGTATAAAGCAAACACTTAAAGCCTTAAGTTCCACCTATAACACTATATACCACACCCTCCCCTGCAAAGGGCTCTCTGCACAAGCCATTTCATGACTGCTGATCTGCTGATTACATGCACAACCAAGTCACTCACAACCCTCTGGAAGCTACACATCTTTGCATCTTTCCACTCCCTTCAAGATACAGATTTGGAGACAATGAAGTTGGATGTGCCAGTCATTGAATGCCTCGTTACTGGATATTCCAAAGAGAAGAGTCCTTTTTTGAAGGTAGGAATGTTTTTCCATAACTTGGACATTACTTATTATGTTAGCCCTGCTGTGCACTTCATCAGTTTAATACCCATCTCCCAATACAATCTCAGGTTACCCATTTCCCTTCCTCTTGCTTTAAGAAAAACAAGCTTCTTTCCACTCAAACCCATGAAAATCCAAACAAACTATGCATCCCTTGATTCCGCATCAAGTCCATTGTCAACATCTTTCCCATCTCTTTTACAGGATGCACAATTCTACCTGTGACTCCACAGTGATCTTTCCACACCTCTCCTTATCAACAACTTCATGCCAAAACTTCTCTCACCAAAAAGCTGCTAAGTTAGCTAATGCTCTCTGACTGGGTACTGAAAGCAGAAGACAAACCTAACAACAGGATCTACCCCAAAGAAATGGGGCAAGCACACAACAAATCCCTCCCCGAGAGCTCCACAGATGGAATCTTGTGCTTTCCTGCTGCCAATGTACATCTTGAAGAGCCCAGTGCACTCCAACTTCCAGGCCACCATTATTCGATCTGGGAAAACAGTTCTCGATAGCCAGAGCACACCAGCATACCACACGAAAAATTGCAAAAATAATTGATATAAATCACCTTTAAGCCACTCTAAGACCAAACAATGAGAAGGTCTATAGGGGGTGGCAAGTAACTAAATTAAAAGTGGCTGAAGTGCTTATGGAATCAAAGGATAACCAAATGCTTAAGTTTTTAAGTAAACACATGCGGGGGGGGGATTCCATTTCAGGAAATGAAATCAGGGCCAGTCCCACACCAATGCCACCATCTCACCTCTCCCACGGCCACGTTTTCCACAATCTGAAGGCCTGTCTCCTTGATTGTTGTCCAATCCATTCTCTTCATCTCTAACTGTGGAGAGAAGACAGCTTAACAGAAATTTTAGAGATTCATACATAAGACAATATAGCCATCTGCTTAAATTGAATCCTTTGAAAAGGAAATATAAGATTTTCAGAGTGGTATGGTCAAGATATCTCAGTCACCCCTCTTCTTTGCAGGCCTAGCCACAAGCAAGTTGCTTACTTGGAATTTGACAATTAGAAAGGAAAACGTCTGTTAAGAGGGAAACATATCAGACGCTTATTTTTTGAAGAAGTGCAGCGCTTTGCAGCCTACCCTATTAAATTAGTTATAGTCCCACTTCTCTGAATAGGGAAGAAACGAACTGCCTCATACTTTACTTTCTTGTGAATGTGTTAGTTGGCAACAGTGGAAGAATAAGGGATAACCAAGAACACCAAATCTCCTATCTGTCAGTGTCACATCCCTACACAACAAGAATTTAACTCTCCTCTGTATTTAAATCAGAGGATGGTGGTGACAGAAGGCTAGATGTTTGAAAAGCACTACAACTTCTATTTTGTGGGAAACTGCTGAGTAGATATGTAGATATTCTGAAAGATGGCTGGCTCCCTGAAGAAAATTGATGACTGTCCACTTAAAACACTGCTGAGTATTTTGTATTGCACAGTTTGTCCTAATAGCAGCAGCAAAACCATTAACACATGCATAAAAAGGTGGGAAGAAAACACAAGATCTGGTAACCATCTGAAAATCTTTAGTTTCAGTTTAGGAAAGAAACAAACAGCATCTGTTTCTGGCAAAAATCTTGCCTCTCACTTTCATTTTTGATGTTACTCTATTCTACAGAGCTTCTCAATGCTTTCAACGGCACAATATTTTAATATATTCCAATAATTAATTAGAAAAGTTGGCGATTGTTGTAAATATTTTTTCCTGCTTCTAAAGGAAAAGGATTGTTGTTTTTTTTTCATCTCTCTCCATTCTCTGCTCATTTGTCAGTGCTGTTGATGGCTCTTATAGGCAATACATGTAGCTTAGACATTGCTAAGAAAGCTTAGTAGAAAAAGGCTACGTGAATCCAATAGCAATTTAATGTGTTTGAGGACTTGTTAGTGTTAGGTCAGAGGTTGGACTAGGTGATCCTGGAGGTCTCTTCCAACCTGGATGATACTGTGATGCTACCTGCTTTGGAAAATATTAGTCCTCTTTTGCACAAGGTCCTATTGGACCTGTATAAACTGTAGCTTTTTCTTTTTTTTTTTAATGTTTTAGTTCACAAAGCACTTTCTCCGTTGTAGTAACTCACCCGTGGCTGGCTTACGTCAGTAATACATGCTAGAGATCGATAATGATCCCAGTCTTTTCATTCCCCTTATGAGAAGATGAGAACATTTTCAGGTTCTCCCACTCATAAAAGGAGATGGAGTCAAAGCTGGATATTTTTTTCATTAAAAGAAACAAAGTATATCAGCTGTGCAGTGAAATACTTGCTCTCAGTCTTACAAAGACTCAATTATAAAACTTAAATAAAAGACCAGTAAGCACAAGATCAATTAATAAAAAAAAAAAAGGACAGAAACTGAAAAATACAAGCACAGACTATCCCAAAACTAAGTCACGTAGAGAGATCAAGCATACCTGTCATGTAAACAAGTTATAACCACTTAGGCACGGAGCTATACCTCTGACATTTTTATTCCATTACGCATTTGCTCTCAACCAGTTTCACCTGCAAGAAAAGTGCCTGAAGCTTTTAAAAATGAACCCCCGTACGTACACTCTCGGCAACGGCTGCCTCCTCTTCCCCGTCTGTTGGAACTTCCCCGTCCACGACTCACTTCTCTGTCCCCTCGTTTTTCTCTGTTCTCTTTGTTTTCTGAACTTTCTTTTCCAAGGCTTTTCTTCTTTCCCCCTACAGTCTCCCAAGAAGTCTATTTGGATAGAATAGAATTAGATATAAACGTCAAAAAGAAAGAGGCTTCTCTGTATACTACTGCCTCTCACCCCTCCAGGTCATAGGAAAAAACAAGTTTTTGTATAATATCACATCAGTAAATACCTACCAGAAATTACACTGACACAAGTGGAAAACCAGGCTGTATTTTTTAGGAAAAGACAAGAAAGAAACAACTTACAGAACTTGAACTTTCTTATGAAGTGTGAGAACACCAAATATTTCCAGCTATACATTAATTATAAAAATTTTATATATCAATTTTAACTAGTCCAAAGAAGCCTAAATAAAACCACAACATAGAAAAAACAGAGCAACATTTTCCCTTTTAACTACCTCCATAAACCTAACAAGGGAAAACGCACAGAGTGTAGTATAACTGCCTAAAGCAACTAATAAAATAAAACAAATATTCACATTTTAAAGAAAATGTACAGCATCTGTAGCAGGAAGAACGGCCGAAAACACGACACACACTAGTATGGTCAGATCATGCTCTCTATTACCCAAATAGCCTGACTATTTTTATAGCCAATTTAATAGGGGCGGATAGTGTCTCACACAAGATTATTGGTCAAAAGCACTCAGACAAACAACTGCAAGAAAACAACCCCACCTGCAAGAAAACAACCCCCTTGTGATTAGCAGTCACGTAGATCCCGTACTTGAAGCCAGCTGCTGGCAACAATATTTTTCTAAATTCCTCAATTGGGCGATGTGGGAACACTGTCATGGGAACTTCTCATAGTCGTCCAGGTAGCTTGATTTGCTCAGCTGCAGCAAGCCATGGGATCTTTGCTGTTTCAAAAATCCCTCAACAATTCCCCCTTTTTCTTTTTGAGCAAACCAAGCCCGATGTAGCACTTTTACAAGTAACCCTTTAACCACATTTATTACAATACAACACAAAATGATTGCGTGATTAACACCACAACAAATAGAATCCTTAATCCCTCTCTGATTAATCCCAGTAACCATCTAGGCATCGTTCCAAACAAATCAGTGAGCCATTGATTGAAAGGACTGATATCATATTGAATCTTTCTGATGCGCTCTTTCAGGAAAGTAATGGATTTGTGAATTGACTCATTATGATCACAAAGGTTCATGCAGCACATACCCTCAAAGTCCTCACACCCACGCCCTTGAGCCAGGAGCAAGAAGTCAATAGCAGCTCCATCCTGTAAGAGCTCACGGCGCAGACTATTTTGATCTTGTAACATCTCCTCAAGTATCTCTGTCGTGGCATTGGCTTGCTTCTCAGCCCAGCATGCCAATTTTTCTAAGTTATTAAGTGTGGCCGCAGCTGCTGCTCCTGGCACTAAAATTGCCAATGCTGCTCTAGCTGCAACCCCACACAATTCAACATTATCATTGCAATCCAGTGTGAGCAATGCCCGTTTATGTCTGGTGATCTCACGCAACTGTGAAAAGCTAGGAGCAAATATAGTAAGTTTACCTAAGTAACATGGACCTCCGATAGCATTTGCAGGGATACCTTGCCAGTCCCTATCCCCGCAAATCAGAAAAACATCAGGAGGTAAGGCCATAGCTGTACGATTGTTCCAAATGCTGTAGTTGTTACCTCTTGTCTCCGCGCCTTAAGCCCCTAAACCCTGCCTAGCAGTGTCATTGTAACCACAGGTGTTACTTGTATTTCTGTACCTGTATGGCCCTTTCCAAGTTCCTGTAGGAGGATCTCAGTAATTCATTCTTATTTGTGGTAACACATTTGGTGCTGCTATATTTATTGTTTGAAAATGAATACTCGCAGGAGGGTCTTCTTGGTCCCTAGTCAAACATAAGTGATTCAAGACAAACACCACCTCGGACAATCGCTCATCAATGTTCTTGATCTCTTTTAACCTCACTAATTGTTCCTTTAAAACCTGATGTGATCGTTCAACCATCACTTGGCCCGTGGGAGAATATGGAACACCTGTGATATGCTTTACTCCCCACATTTTCATAAATTTTCTAACCCTTTTGCTGACATACGCTGGACCATCGTCCGTCTTGATCTGCTGTGGCACTCCCATAATGGCCACACACACCATCAGATGTCTACGCACAAGGTGTGCTTTTACTCCCCCCTGTGCCGTTGCCCATATGAATCCTGAAAAAGTATCAATACTCACCAATTTGTCTACTTGTGAATTACCTTCTATTAACTCAATTGAGAACTGGTGACTACGTATATGGATAACACAGTAAGGTGCAGTTCTCCCCTGAATGGCATCTCGCAGCTGCAGAAACAATAACAATCTGTCCCTCTTAGTTTGCCATATCAAGGCATCCTCTATCCGTTTTACCATATTGACAACATACAGAAAGCCTGAGACGAAATTAATTGGCTCATGCATCCAGCACTGACAAGCCCAAACAACTGCAGACAATGCCAATGTTTGTAATGAATCCCCTGTCTCCCCCGGAATTATGTATTTCTCCCAACTTCCGTTCTCGTACCACACACACACAGCCTTCCTACTTGCTGCACCTGCATCAGTGTATACAGTGCGACCCACCACTGGTCGGGACGAAAGCCGTGGTACTATCTGCCATTTATATGATCTTATAACTTGCCAGAGAGGCCCCTTTGGAGTTCAGGAATGTACCAATCCCGGGTAATCTAACACAGCTTCTTGTAGTGGTATGGATTGCTGTAAACACCATTCCAAGTGATCCTGGCAGATCTCCTGGTTCCTGCCCGCTGATCTCAATACTTTGAGAGCGACCCTCACGTACTAACTCTGCGATAGCTTCTGCCCGTGTCAGAACACTCATTTTTGGCTGAATCAGTAGGAAAATCCATTCCAGAACTCGAAAATGCTGCCCTATCATTCCACCCTTGCCATCACCTTTGTCACTTATACTACTCCTATTACCCGTGCTATTAGTGTCAGTGGCATCCTCCTGATACTGTTTCTGTCTTTGTCGCCCCTTACTCTCCCCCTTGTCTTTTTGCCACTGACCAAGCACCGCAAATGGATGAGACACATGATTGCTAATTGTGAAGGAGAGTGCTATGTGCTATACGGCTGCAACCTTAGAAGCTATTTGTGAAAGAGCCTGCCGGTGGTCATTTGTTAGTGTAATCTGCAGCTCTGCACTCCTGCACCGCAATAAAGGTAGTAATATAGCTAAGTCGTCATTAGTAATCCGTACAATGTGCCAACCCCACTGAATATTATCCAGGAACATTTGTACATTTATCAAATTATGTAACACCATAGTTATATCACCTTTCTGGGGACGAATAGTAGAGTCTGACATTTTCCATCCCAAGTATAGCCATGGCTGTTTCTGTTGAACCTTCTCTGGGGCTATCTTCAACCCTGTTGCTTCAAAAGTATCCCGAATAAACTTTAAATCTGAATCCTGGAAGCATTCTGGCCTACCAAACCGAATGTTATCCATACAATGGTAAATAATTATGTCACACCACGCTGCCCGAATTGGTTGTAATGCCCAGGCCACATATAATTGACATAATGTAGGGGAATTCCTCATCCCCTGTAGAAGCACTAGCCATTCATAGCGCTTTGACGGGGCCTGTTTGTTAATGGAGGGTACCGTAAAAGCAAATCTCTGACAGTCCTGTGCCACCACATCTGGTTGCCTGGACTGATTGATAAATTTAGCATGTGGTTCCCCAGGGGCCTGTTCTACAGATGCGAATGGAGATGCTTTCTTTTCCCCTGGGAGACTAAGAAGAGCCCTCAGTGCGAGCTGCGCAGCTGTTTGGTGAATAATTGCAGGGAACTGCAGCTGAATCTGGGTATTGAGATAAGGATCCGTTCCCATTAACATCGCTGCAGTAATCCCATACAGAGGGTCCCCCGGTTGACGCGGTTGACCCGCTTCCCCCTGTGGTAACTGCAACCATTCCCTTTCAAACAATAACAATGGGGAAGGAGTTAACATTAAACGCGCCAAGTTTCAACAGTCAAGTGGACACATTGGTTTCGCTTGAAAAATCCATTGAATTATCTGTTGAGCCGCCTGGGATTGTAATCCATAGTCCAAAACCATTTTTCGAGCTTGTTGTAAAAGCTTGCAGTCATGTGGCTGCCACAACCAAGTGCCTTGCACAGGGTCGATAATAATAGGGCAGGCCAAGGATGTAGCACGCCTATGCCCCTCTATGAAAGCATCACATATGATGTCGGAGCACCTGTCCCTCCTTGGTGCCGACGGTGTTGTAGCAACGGATAATGAGGGAGTCGGCTCCGGTGGGGCAGACGAGAGAGGAGGCTCCTCTGAATCCGTAAGTTTTAAGTTCTCAAATTTCACTAGCAGTTCTTGGAACAACTCCTCCAGTGAAGGTCAATTTTCGCAAGCTGCTGCTGCACCTCTCATTGACGAAGCATCCCGAGTGGATTTATTGCTGCCTGGCAGCGGCACAGATGCTGGCAGCACAGCTTTATCAAGATTTTCCGGCACGGGGGGGTGGGGAGGGCAGCCCCCACTCCACATCAGCACTCTGCCCCGATAGTCCCTCAGTTATTTCTGCCGCTGATTCCTTTATTGGAGAGGTCATATCCCTAACCGCGGTGGGTGCAAGAACCAACGATAAAGATCGTGTCAGCCGCATTCCTGAGGTCTCAGGTTTCGTACTCGGCGGTCTGTCAGTCCCAGACGGTACTGAGAAAGCTTGCGCCACCGCCATAGCCAGCTGCCATTTCCACAGACGCCTCTGATCTCCCATAGCAACTGGACTCCGGATGTCCTGCATCTCACCGCAATACGTCACTTTTCCGCGTCTCACCGCAATTCCTCTGTTCCCGCATCTCACCGCGATCTGTATCAGTCAATCAATCTCCGTGTCTCACCGCAATCTCTATCAATCTCCGCATCTCACCGCTATCTCTATCAATCAATCTCCGCGTCTCACCTCAATCTGTATCAACCAATCAATCAATCTCCACGTCTCACCGTGATCTCTATCAATCAATCTCGGTGTCTCACCGCGATCTCTGTATCCATCAATCAATCTCCGCGGCCTACCGCGATCTCTATATTTGGATCTGTGCTCAGAGTCTCTCAGCATCTCTCAGCCTGTTCGTGCGCCATATGTTGCAGGAAGAACGGCCGAAAACATGACAGACACTAGTATGGTCAGATCATGCTCTCTCTTTATTACCCAAATAGTCTAACTTTTATAGCAAACTTAACAGGGGCGGATAGTGTCTCACACAAGATTATTGGTCAAAAGCACTCAGACAAACAACTACAAGAAAACAACCCCCTTGTGATTAGCAGTCACGTAGATCCCGTACTTGAAGTCAACTGCTGGCAACAATATTTTTCTAAATTCCTCAATTGGGCGATGTGGGAACACTGCCATGGGAACTTTTCATAGTTGTCCTGGTAGCTTGGTTTACTCAGCTGCAGCAAGCCATGGGATCTTTGCTGTTTCAAAAATCCCTCAACAAGCATCGAAGAAGAGGCTTTCAGGGTAGGGCATAGCTGCATTACCTGAATGTTCCCTAAGCTTCTAACCTTAGATGCTATCACGCTGGGGAAACTTGGTGTGCTAGCCCTAAGGAACAGTACGGATCATAGAGTGGAGTGGAGACACCATGGCTAAGCTCTGTACCAGGTGGGGACTCTATTGTTCTTGTGCACACCAGGACCGATAAGCTGCACTTTTTGCTACCCTGAGCCAAGGACCTGTCATGTTTTGACAAATGCCGTACTCTAGTGTACTTCTGCTCATTATAATATCATTATAATACCAAAACACACCTCCATCCCAAAAGCGACCCACCTCCAAGGTGCAACCACCCCGCACTGAGCACGTGCTCTGAATTTCTTGGAGCCTATACCATTAAACAGAGACGGGAGAACTTTTCACCAATCATAACTAAGATATGCTTGACTAGAGTCACTCAAGCTCCACCTAAAAGATAGAAAATAATATAAATTGGGGATGTTAGGGGAAGATACCACCGTCAGGGGAGATACCATCCCGAGTGAATACACCGTCCCAAGGACCTCCTGACTCCTGGGATCAGTCGACGGGCTGAGCCTCTCATCCACCCATTGGGATGCCTTTTGGTGAGATTTGAAGACTTGGTTATGACAGAATCACAGAATTGTAGGGGTTGAAAGGGACATCAAGAGATCATCGGGTCAAATCTCCCTCTGCCAAAGCAGGTTTTCCCTAGACCAGGTTGCCCAGGTAGGCATCCAGACAGGCCTTAAATATCTCCAGAGAAGGAGACTCCACAACCTCCCTAGGCAGCCTGTTCCAAGTGCTCCATCACCCTCACCGTGAAGAAGGTCTTTCGCATGTTGGTACAGAACTTCCTGTGTTCCATCTTGTGACCATTACACCTTGTCCTGTCCCCACAAACCACTGAGAAGAGGTTGGCCAAATCCCTCTGTCTCCCACACCTCAGGTATTTATACACATTGATGAGATCCCCTCTCAGTCTTCTTTTCTCCAGGCTGAACAGACCCAGGTCTCTCAGCCTTTCCTCATAAGGAAGATGCTCCA
This sequence comes from Netta rufina, assembly GCF_964035555.1. Lineage (NCBI taxonomy): Eukaryota > Metazoa > Chordata > Aves > Anseriformes > Anatidae > Netta > Netta rufina. The sequence goes on along the minus strand of NC_140139.1, from coordinate 3,888,829 downwards.
GGCCCCGTATCATCTTTGTGGCCCTCCGCTGGATTCTTTCCAGGAGATCCCTGTCTTTCTTGTACCGGGGAGCCCAGAACTGGACACAGTACCCCAGGTGAGGCCTGCCCAGGGCAGAGTAGAGGGGGAGGATCACCTCCCTTGACCTGCTGGCCACACTCCCTTTTAATGCATGCCAGGATCCCATTGGCCTTCTTGGCCATGAGGGCACACTGCTGGCTCATGGTCAACCTGTCGTCCACCAGGACCCCCAGGGTCCTTCTCCTCAGAGCTCCTCTCCAGCAGGTCGTCCTCCAGCCTGCACTGATAGATGTGGTTGTTCCTTCCCAGGTGCAGGACTCTACACTTGCTCTTGTTAAGCCTCATTTGGTTTCTTCCATGCCCAGCTTTCCAACCTGTCCAGGTCTCATTGAATGGCAGCACAGCCTTCTGGCGTGTCAGCCACTCCTCCCTGTGTCATCGGCGTACTTGCTGAGGGTGTATGCTATTCCCTCATCAAGGTCGTCGATGAAGATGTTGAACAAGACTGGACCCAGCACCAACCCCTGGGGAACACCGCTAGTCATGGGTCTCCAGACAGACTCTGCGCCACAAATCACCACCCTCTGAGCTCAGCCAGTCAGCCAGTTCTCAACCTACCTTCATTGTCATCACGCAGCACTTACGTGGCAACCAGGTGATCAGGCCCAGTCAGCATGGGTTTATGAAAGGCAGGTCCTGCTTAACGAACCTGATCTCCTTCTGTGACAAAGTGACACGCTTGGTAGATGAGGGAAAGGCTGTGGATGTGGTCTACCAGGGAGAGTGGTCTACCACTCTCTATGGCCTTTCAGGGAGTGTCTGAGCCTGTTCCTGCCATCAGCGGGAGGCAGAGAAACTGCGTGCGTGAGGTGCGAGCAGGTGGATGACCTGGTCCGCATGGTGGCAGAGCTCAAGGAGGAGGTGGAGAGGTTGAGGGCCATCAGGGAGTGTGAGCGAGAGAGAGACTTCTGGAGTAACTCCCTGCAGGGCCTCAAGGGGAGGTACCGAGGTGAGACTCCTCAAATGGGGGTGGACCCCCTGCCCTGTAGCTGTCGGGCAGAGGGAGGGGATCTGGGAGCTGAGGAGGAATGGAAACAGGTCCCTGCTCGACATCGCAGGCGACGCCCTCCCCTTCCGGCCCCGCATTACGAAGTGCCCTTACACAACAGGTTTGAGGCCCTGGAGCTCGACAGACCAGTAGCTGAGGAAGAGGTAGCAAGTGTTCCCAGGAGGATGCCTAGGGCGAGGAGGTCGACTCCACGCCTCAGGACTGCCTCCACCAAGAAAGACAGAAGGGTGATTGTTGTTGGAGAATCGATACTTAGGGGAACAGAGGGCCCTATTTGTCGGCCTGACCCTACCCGTAGGGAAGTCTGCTGTCTCCCTGGGGCCAGGGTCAGGGACGTTGCCAGGAAGCTTCCCAACCTGGTAAGCCCCTCTGACTATTACCCTCTTTTGATAGTCCAGGCGGGCAGTGACAACATCGAAGAGAGAAGCCTCAAGGCTATCAAAAGGGACTTTAGGGGACTGGGTCGGTTAGTGGATGGAGCGGGAGTGCAGGTGGTGTTTTCATCCATCCCTACGGTGGCAGGGAGGGGTTCAGAGAGGACACGGAAAGCCCACCTGTTAAACACGTGGCTCCGGGGCTGGTGCCAACGCAGAAATCTTGGGTTTTTTGATCATGGGGCACTTTACTCAGCACCTGGCCTGATGGCCGCAGACGGGTCCCTATCTTTTAGGGGAAAAAGGATCCTGGGCCAGGAGCTGGCAGGGCTCATTGAGAGGGCTTTAAACTAGGTAGGAAGGCGGATGGGGCTGAGGCTAGGATTGTTGGGGCTGAGCCAGGGGGAACAATGGCAAGGCCGGAGGATAAGGCAATGGCCCAGCTGAAGTGCATCTACACCAATGCACGCAACATGGGTAACAAACAGGAGGAGCTGGAAGCCATCGTGCAGCAGGCAGGCTACGACTTGGTTGCCATCACGGAGATGTGGTGGGACCAGTCTCATGACTGGAGTGCTGCAATGCCTGGCTATAAGCTCTTCAGAAGGGACAGGCAGCACAGAAGGGGTGGTGGTATGGCTCTCTATATTAGAGAATCTTTCGTTGTTGTGGAACTCGAGGCTGGGAATGACAAGGTCGAGTCCCTTTGGGTTAGGATCGGCAGGGACAACAAGGCTAGTGTCCTGGTCGGGGTCTGCTATAGACCGCCGAACCAGGATGAGGAGACGGATGAGGAGTTCTACAGGCAGCTGACAGAAGTTGCGAAATTGTCAGCTCTTGTACTCGTGGGGGACTTCAACTTCCCTGACATATCCTGGAAGCACAACACAGCCCAGAGAAAGCGGTCTAGGAGGTTTCTGGAGAGCGTGGAAGATAGCTTCCTGATGCAGCTGGTTAGTGAACCTACCAGGGGTGGCACCCCGCTAGACCTTCTCTTCACAAACAGAGAAGGACTGGTGGAGGATGTGATTGTTGGGAGCTGTCTTGGGCAGAGTGACCACGAAATGGTGGAGTTCTCTATTCTTGGCGAGGCCAGGAAGGGGACCAGTAAAACCGCTGTATCGGACTTCCGGAGGGCTGACTTTGAGCTGCTCAGGACACTAGTTGGTGGAGTCCCTTGGGAGGCGGTTCTGAAGGGCAGAGGGGTCCAGGAAGGCTGGGCGCTCTTCAAGAGGGAAATCTTAATGGCGCAGGAACGGTCTGTCCACATGTGCCCAAAGACGAGCTGGCGGGGAAGAAGACCAGCCTGGCTCAACAGAGAATTGTGGCTTGAGCTTAGGAGAAAAAAGAGGGTTTATAAGCTTTGGAAAAGTGGGCAGGCCACTAGGGAGGACTATAAGGATGTAGCGAGGCTGTGCAGGGACAAAATTAGGAAGGTCAAAGCTCATCTGGAGCTCAATCTGGCTACTGCCGTTAAAGATAACAAAAAGCGTTTCTATAAATACATCAACACAAAAAGAAGGACTAAGGAGAATCTCCATCCTTTACTGGATGCGGGGGGAAACTTAGTTACAAGAGATGAGGAAAAGGCGGAGGTGCTCAATGCCTTCTTTGCCTCAGTCTTTAGCGGCAATACCGGTTCTTCTCTGGATACTCAGTACCCTGAGCTGGTGGAAGGGGATGGGGAGCAGGATGTGGCCCTCACTATCCATGAAGAACTGGTTGGTGACCTACTACGGCACTTGGATGTGCACAAGTCGATGGGGCCGGATGGGATCCACCCAAGGGTACTGAGAGAACTGGCAGAGGAGCTGGCCAAGCCACTGTCCATCATTTATCAGCAGTCCTGGCTATTGGGGGAGGTCCCAGTTGACTGGCGGCTAGCAAATGTGACGCCCATCTACAAGAAGGGCCAGAGGGCAGACCTGGGAAACTACAGGCCTGTCAGTTTGACCTCAGTGCCAGGGAAGCTCATGGAGCAGATCCTCCTGAGAGTCATCACGCAGCACTTGCAGGGCAAGCAGGCGATCAGGCCCAGTCAGCATGGGTTTATGAAAGGCAGGTCCTGCTTGACGAACCTGATCTCCTTCTATGACAAAGTGATGCACTGGGTGGATGAGGGAAAGGCTGTGGATGTGGTCTACCTTGACTTCAGCAAGGCTTTTGACACCGTCTCCCACAGCATTCTCCTCAAGAAACTGGCTGCTCTTGGCTTGGACTGGCATATGCTTTGTTGGGTTAAAAACTAGCTGGATAGCTGGGCCCAAAGAGTTGTGGTGAATGGAGTCAAATCCAGATGGAGGCCAGTCAGTAGTGGCATTCCCCAGGGCTCAGTATTAGGGCCGGTCCTCTTTAATATCTTCATCGATGATCTGGACGAGGGGATCGAGTGCACCCTCAGTAAGTTTGCAGATGACACCAAGTTAGGTGCGTGTGTCGATCTGCTTGAGGGTAGGAAGGCTCTGCAGGAGGATCTGGATAGGCTGCACCGATGGGCTGAGGTCAACTGTATGAAGTTCAACAAGGCCAAGTGCCGGGTCCTGCACCTGGGGAGCAATAACCCCAAGCAGAGCTACAGGCTGGGAGATGAGTGGTTGGAAAGCTGCCAGGCAGAGAAGGACCTGGGAGTATTGGTTGATAGCTGAATATGAGCCAGCAGTGTGCTCAGGTGGCCAAGAAGGCCAACGGCATCCTGGCTTGTATCAGGAACAGTGTGACCAGCAGGGCTAGGGAGGTGATCGTCCCCCTGTACTCGGCTCTGGTGAGGCCGTACCTCGAGTACTGTGTTCAGTTTTGGGCCCCTCGCTACAAGAAGGACATCGAGGTGCTTGAGCGGGTGCAGAGAAGGGCGATGAAGCTGGTGAGGGGCCTGGAGAACAAGTCCTACGAGGAGCGGCTGAGGGAGCTGGGCTTGTTCAGCCTGGAGAAGAGGAGGCTCAGGGGCAACCTTATTGCTCTCTATAAGTACATTAAAGGAGGCTGTAGCGAGGTGGGGGTTGGTCTGTTCTCCCACGTGCCTGGTGACAGGACGAGGGGGAATGGGCTTAAGTTGAGCCAGGGGAGTTTTAGGTTAGATATTAGGAAGAACTTCTTTACTGAAAGGGTTGTGAGGCATTGGAACAGGCTGCCCAGGGAAGTGGTGGAGTCACCATCCCTGGAAGTCTTCAAAAGACGTTTAGATGTAGAGCTTAGGGATATGGTTTAGTGGGGACTGCTAGCGTTAGGTCAGAGGTTGGACTCGGTGATCTTGAGGGCTCTTCCAACCTAGAAATTCTGTGATACCTTGACTTCAGCAAGGCTTTTGACACTGTTTCCCACAGCATTCTGGGTACTCGTGGCTTGGACTGGCATATGCTTCGTTGGGTTAAAAACTAGCTGGATAGCTGTGCCCAAAGAGTTGTGGTGAATGGAGTCAAATCCAGTTGGATTTGAACACCACTAGTGGCATTCCCCAAGGCTCGGTACTGGGGCCAGTCCTCTTTAATATCTTTATTGATGATCTGGATGAGGGGATCGACTGCACCCTCAGTAAGTTAGAATCATAGAATATCCTGAGTTGGAAGGGTCCCTTAAGGATCATCAATTCCAACTCTTGACACCGCACAGGTCTACCCAAAAGTTCAGACCATGTGACTAAGTTGAACTTCTTTACTGATAGGGTTGTGAGGCATTGGAATGGGCTGCCCAGGGAAGTGGTGGAGTCACCATCCCTGGAGGTCTTTAAAAGACATTTAGATGTAGAGCTTAGGGATATGGACGAAGCGAAAGAGAGATGAGCAAGAGAGAGTCTCAGGGGTTTGGGCCCTTAGGTGTACGGTACCCCGAGCACAGTGAGGTGCTCGGCAGTACACCCCACCTCTCTCCTAATCCTAGGTGAAGGCGTGTGGTACCCTGTGGGTGGTAAAGTCCACAGCAGCACGTCAGGAAGAGCTGGGGATTAAGGGTTCCAAGAGTCAGCAGGGTGGGGTTGGAGACCCTGGGATTGTGCCTAAAAACAGTCCTTTGGAGAGAATGATAAGGATTTGGAAAAACAACCCAAAAACTAGGGAAAAAGATTTAAAATAAAAAGTTACATATTTTGTAATTGTCTGGCCTAAAAAGCCAATAAAAGAAACTTCAGTATTTTGGCCAAAATACAGGTCTGATGAAAATTCAGGCTTTGAATTTATATGTAAACAATAAGATTCCTTTTTCAGAGGAGGAATCAAGTTATGCTCTCTATAATCCTAATATTGCACCGGAGGCAGCAGCAGCTGCTCCAGGAAGGGAGACAATTGATGCTGTCCCTGTAGAAGAAGTGCACTCTAGGCTCTGATAAGAATTATAACAAGGTAGAGGAGATATTGATAATTTCACCTTCCCTGATGCTAATGGTACTAACACTAACCATGTATCCTCTTAGGTGAACTCCTCCGCTCCTTACCAGCAGAGAGGTAAGGAGTTTTAACTTAAACTTAAGGTGTTGTTTCTTAAAAGTCTTTAATTGAGGACCCTATAGAACTAGCAGAGAAGTCAAATCTGTTTCTGAGGCCTAATATGTATTCCAGGGGGAGGGGGGAATGTCAATCTTGAGTATGTTATTCACTGGAGAAAAATGTTTAGGAGGGGAATGGAAGGCAGGCAAAGCTGCCTGTGATGCAGCCTAAATCCTAGCAGGGACAGGCTTTGAGAAGATGTGTCCATGCTAGCCACTTCAAAAATAGGTATCCTAAACAGGAGTATCTGGAACAGGAGGAGGACGGGAGATTGCTGTTATAAATTCAGAATAGGCGGGGGAGCTGCTGTCAGCCTGTAGTGCTTCGTTTCCACTGGTCTTTCACAGTCACTCTCTCCCCTGCTCTGGCGTGGGGCCCCTCTTGTGGAATGCCAACTTTCCCGGGCTGGTCCTGTGTGGATTTCTCCACAGGCAGTGAAAAATGGGCTCTTTGGGAGCTGCTCCAGGTGTTAGTCTGTGCCACAGGGCCTATATGTCAGGAGGGTGTTGGTCTGGCTTGGGACCCCCTGGGGTCCACCCCCTGCCCCCGATCACCTACTCCTGCATGGGCTCCTCTCTACAAGCTGCAGCATGGAAATTGCTCCACTGTGGTACACCATGGGCTGCTGGGGGGGGGTCTGCCTTCCCCACCAGGGGCCTCTCTGTGGGCCATAGAGGGGCTTTGGCTCCAGCACCTGGAGCACCTCCTCCCCCTCCTTCTGCACTGACCTTGGTATCTGCAGGAAGGTTTCTCACTCACTCTCCCAGCTGCTGTTGTGCAGCAGTTTTCCTTTTCTTGGATGCGCTCTCACAGAGGCACAAACTGCATTGCTCATTGCTTGGCTCTGAGCAGCAGTGGGCCCTTTTGGAGCCAGCTGAAACTGGCCCTTATCTAACCTGGGGCAGCTGCTGGATTCTTCTCAAAGGGGCTACCACTGCAGCCCCCCCACTACCAGAACCTTGCCATCAAACCCAATACACTGAGGCAGCTACGTCATTATTGGCCTGTAAAGCATCAGGGCTTAAATTAACTAATGAAACCCTAAATGTGATGGGGGTAGAAGGGACTGGGAAAACAGTGCCACTTTTTGAGGACACCAAGCTGAGACTAGGGATAGAATGATCACTGGGCAATAATTGCATGCACCCGAGGCAGGGACTAACTTGTTGGGAAAGGATTTACTATTTGAATGCCCATTTTCATTATTAAAGAATTAGTCTGGAATAAGTGTTATTAATGGGGTACTCTCAGGCCCTGGGAGCAAAGATATATTTGCCTTTGAGTGGAAAGACCCTGAAATGGGGTGGAAGCAGCAATGCAGATGGACAATTTCACCTCAGGGCTTTACAGGACCACCAATTTATTTAGGGACATTCTAGAAGAAATTTTGGAGTAATTCCAACCTCCAAAGGAGGTGTTACTGTTACAAATATGTGGAGGATCTTTTATTGTCAGGACAGGAGAAAACAGTCATAAAAGAAGCCACTAACAAGCTATTCAACTTTCTGGGAAAACAGGTCTTGAAAGGACTGGAAAATAAATCACAATACATAGAAAGAGAAGTCAAGTACTTAGGGCATGTATTGTCCGATGGGGAATGAAGAATAAATCCAGAGAAGATTGAGGGAATTATTGAGCTACCCCTACCCGAAACTAATAAGAACTAAAGAGTTTTAAAAGAAAGAGGTTAAGGAATCAGGAGTCACGAAGTCTGAACTAAAATAGATACTCCCTGAGGGGAGAAAAATGCTGAATAAAGTGCTAATGAGTCAAGTATTATCTAATACATCAAGTGGATCATTGGGAATTCAAGCAATATGTGACACTGTTCTATGGAAATATGTATGTATAGGAATATATACATACACACACACTGGCTGAACACGTATGCAGCAGTTGTGTAGTATGTCAAAAGGTAAATAGGAAAATTATCCAGTCAGCCTAAAGGGGGGGGGGGGGGCGAGAACCAGGAATTCAACGTTTCCAAAACGTACAGGTAGATTTTACAGAGCTCCTTAGAGTAGGTAGATGTAAATACTTATTAGTCTTTGTCAATCATTTGTCAGGGTGGGTGGAAGCTTTCCCTTCAGTATCTTTCAGTATCTGCAACTGTGAACATAGTAACTAAAGTAATTCTAGAACAAATAACTCCCAGATATGCAATTGTTGAAAATATTGACTCTGATCAAGGAAATCACTTTATGCCAGAAACATTGCAAAGGCTAATGTGGACTCTAGGAATGAAGTGGAAATTTCACACTCCTTGGCATCCTTCCTCTTCTGGAAGGGTGGAGCAGATCAGACAGTAAAGAAGCAATTGACTAAGTTCTGGAAACTCAGCTTCCCCAAACAAAGTGCTTACCTTTGGCACTTCTCCGAATTCAAACTGCACCAAGAAAAGATGTGGGAGTTTCACCATATGAAATATTCTTTGGATTGCTGCACATGGACAAAGGGAATGGATTACCTCAAATTGAGACAAAAGATGCTTTTCTTAAGAACTATATACTCGGGCTGTCATCCTCTTTGTCATTTCTCAGGACCTGTGGACTGTTAGCTCAAACCGCACCCTTGGAAGCCCTGATCGATCCATTCCAAGCAGGAAGTTGGGATCTGATGCAAACATGGAGAGAATTGAAACTGCAACCTGAGTGGGACAGACTGTTTCAAGTGCTCCTGACTACTGAGACAACAGTAAGAACAGCTGAGAGAGGGTGGACTCATTCCTGGGTAAAAGCATCAGTTAACCCTGATACCTGAGAGACTGCCTTAACAAAGACTTTTGAGATTAAAACTCTTAAAACTATCTATTGTAAACCTTTACCTTTTCCTTAGAAGAACTCTTAACGAATTAATGAGTAAAAGGGATTGAATTACACAGAATGGGAGTGTTTCCAGGGAACACTCCCTGTAAGTGGGAGAAGGCAGGGTATTTAATCCCCGCCAGAAGAATCCTTATTAGTTTGTGTACTAACACTGTACAAGGTACAAACTGTACAAGGTACAAACTGTACAAGGTACAAACTGTACAAGGTACAAACTGTACAAGGTACAAACTGTACAAGGTACAAACTGTACAAGGTACAAACTGTACAAGGTACAAACTGTACAAGGTACAAACTGTACAAGGTACAAACTGTACAAGGTACAAACTGTACAAGGTACAAACGTCTCAGCTTTAATATAAAAATCCAACCCCAAAATAAATTCAGGGATAATATCAGTTCCACATGAATATCTGTAGGAGTTGAAAACAAAATGCCTAAAACACTTGCTAAGTATAGCACAGCAACTCATTATGCAATTGCATGGTTAGTCTATTGAGCCATAGTTGCAAAGCAAAGAAAGGTATTATTTGTGAACCATTAAGATGGGAGATGCTTTTAATGTCTCCACCTCTAGGAGCTTATAGTCTGGATAAGGTATTCAAGCAGGAAAATTGCATATGCAGATAAGGTGCCGTCAAGCGCAAAGCACTAGATTGTACTGGGTCTGGCTAGGATGTTAACTTTCCCTGCAGCAGCCCATACAGTGCTGTGCTCTGCACTTGTAGCTAGAACAGCAGTGGTATCACACCAGGGTTGTGTCTGCTGCTGAACAGTGCTGGCACAGCATCAGGACTCTCTCTAACCCTCCTAGGGGGTGGGCAAAAAAGTGAGAAAAGAAACATCACCAGGGCAGCTGACCTAAACCAACCAAAGGGATATTCCATACCATGTGGTGTCACACTCAGCAATAAAATGTGGAAACCGGAAGAAGGGAGGGTTCTCATTGTGAAAACATCGGTCCTCCTCCCAAACACTGGCTACATGCATTAGAGCCCTGTCTCAAGGACATGGTCAAGCATTGTTCATTTGTGGGAAGTACAGAGTAATTTCTTTTCTCTGCACTTCCACACAGCCTTTGTTGTTTTTTTCCCCCCCTTCCCCTTTTTTTCCCTTTAGTTAAAATTGTTTGGTTAATAATAATCTTTCCTTAACTGTCTTTTTTTTTCCCCCCTTTAATTAAATTATCCTTATTTCAACCTGTGAGTTCTTTACTTTACTTCTTCTCTTCCTCATCTAAGGAGGGGGAGTGAGAGCACGGTTGTGGTGTTTAGCTGCCTAGCACAGTAAAACCACCACATAGATAGAGCCCATGGCTTCACAACAGGCAACTACATGAAAAGAAGGTTGACTATCAGTAATTTGGGTCCTGTGATCTCTTAATTCACACAACAGCAGCTCAGAAACCCTCTCAAGGTAGGCAGTGACCAGCTAATCCCATCTGCCTAGAATAAAAAAGAAAAAACTAACACTACCAAACAAGCAGATGGCAAATCAGCTTGCAAGTATAAAGTCAATGTTTTAGTGTCTTGTTTGAGAGATTAAGTACTAAAAGAATGGTTACTCATTTTTTGTAGCGGTATAGGTTAGAAAGAAGCTGAAGTCACTTTTCAATTTCATATCTGGTATTGAAGACTACACTACCATAGGACAACAGGTAAAGCACAGATGGTGCTGATTAGAAGTGCAAAACTACTTGTTTGAGCAATGCCATGTTACTTGTTTAACTGAAAGCTTGGTCTCCTCCAGTAACTATCACATGACTTCATGTCACAGCCTGTGTAACTGCATTGCACACTAAGACCCTCCAGGAGTTTGAGATACTTTAAAGGAGAATAAATAACTGCACTGACAACTTAAGAACCAAATCTAGATGGTTCAGAATGCACTACATTGCTAATGGGTATGGTGCCAAGTGATCTTCAATTGTTTTAAGAAATCTCCAAAAATGGATGATTCTATAAATCTTAAATAAAATACTATAGTAACACTTTATACAACCTAAGTATCAGTAAAAAGAACTATGAAAGCATCAGATCCATGCTTTATCATAAGTAAGATTTTCAGACAACCACAAGGATTTCAGGATTTGTGAAGTTTATTATTATTCATATAGGGAAAAAAAATCAATATAATTTGGAAGAACACTGAGAAGCTGGGTATAGCACTATCTCTGGGCACAGGTATGCGTCATAGACCAAAGCTGCCTGCCTTTGTAAACTACAATTTCAGCTGAGGATGCTGAATTACCATTGTGGACTTGACCCTTGAAAATATGTAACAGAAGCCTTCTTGCTGCCCTGATCTTGGGGTGCAGGGGGAAAAGGAATCTGAAGTGTTCCCCCTTTAAACTACCTTCCAAAGTTTTAGAAATTAAAATATGGTTGGGCATAAAATGGCTCTTACTCCTGTAGCAAGCTAAACAAACACAAGTCTTAGGCAAAGAAGCATGCCCTTCTCTACTCTCCTCCAAAGCCTGACTGTCACAACAGTTGCAACTGAAAAATCTTCATAAAGAGAGTACAAAGCCTTAAGGATCACAGCCTTAAAAAAAAAAAAAAAAAAAAAGCTGGCAGAGTACTAAATAGATTATAGACAGACTCCATAGCTATCACTCCCTGCTCTAATTCCTCAAATTGGATAGATACATATTCTTCCAAATGAGGTATAAAAAACATGTAGTGCATCAAAGCCAAGTGAAGCTAGAAACAGATTAAGGAATCTGCATTCAGAACAAGTATTACCTCTGCTTCCAACTTTATACCAAATCCATGGTAAAGCTCTTTTGAAGGAAAATGGCCTCACAACAAACCCCTGAAGTTGGAGGGTCCACACTTCCATAAGCAATGTGCCTTCACACACTGATGTAGACCCTTCTAATTTTTTCCTCCTCCCTTGTCCAGCCCTTCACGTTCTCTGTATTTGAGTTGCATTTTCTATAGTGAGAACAATGGGTTCAGAGGGACTTGCCAACATAACAGAACATGGATGTGTTGCCTCTTATTGACAGATGAGTTCAGAAAGTTTCTTCCATGTCATGATCAATTATAACAGTCTGCTAAGGTAAGAAAGCATTTGACATTCTTCAACCAGAAAACTATTCTGAACTAGAAAATGACAAGTACAAGACAACACAAAAATGGATAGCACATCACCAAGATACATTTAATCAAGGTGAAATGCTCTCTTCTCCTACCAACTTACCCACACACTCAGCATTACATACTTTTATGCTTGAGATGATCAACTCTTACAAATAAAAAATGGAATAAAAATAAAAGTCCCCTTGGTTAGAATTATATGTGGCCTAGATTTGGGACACGGGGGTTCGTTTCCTCATTAACACTAAGCAACAGAACACATCCTGATAAATCACAGGAAGCACTACTGAACATTTGACAGTAAAGTAACCAAGTCCGTGTTTCTTTCTCAATTTATATGAGAGAGAATCTAGTTGACTGTCTCAGATAAGCTGTTAGAAGCCCCTCCAGCAAAAACTTCAACCACAATTTCTTGAAAACTCTTGGGATAAAAACAAAACACATGCTATGCTAACACTGTTCCTATATACACAGTTCAGTTTTCTCTTTCAGTTTCTCTGTGAAGTAAGGCTAATGAGCAACAGTGGGAAAAAAAAAGCAACTACTTTCTGTATTCTCTTCTGCCACTATTAGTTTTCAATGCATCTTTCAGATATGGAACACTCCTCCAAACCTCAATACTCGCAATGCATACCTACAAAAGTCATGTGACTTCAAGTATCTGCCTCCCTTTTTAGGTTTACAAATATTTCCCTTTGTGGCACACAGTATCACCTCAGGTCTCATGACTGTGGCACTACAGAGTAACTACAAACAGGTCAGCAGAACACAGGACAGTGCCCCACTGAGCTCTGCTGCAGAGAAAATAGTAGCACATATATAAAAGATGGAGAACTCTGCAGAAGATCAGCAGAACACCCGCAACATTTTCAAGTTTCAGCCTTTATGCACAAGATAGAGAAGCCGCCCTGATCTCCATTTCCTCCAGAGGAATTTCAGTGGAGACATGGAAAATCAAATTCTTAAATATGACTTTCCCAATTATTTTCTCAAAGTAAATTGCTACAACAAGAAATAAGAGCAGTTTAATAGAGAAGGAAAACCTTACCGTGTCTGAACTTCCTTCCAGCAATATGTTGATAGCTCTGTTCACATCCCCATTACAGTCATGTAATGCCACTATGCACTCATCCTGGTTTTTCCCCGTCACTTCCATAAGCTGGCAATAAAAGTCACACATTAAAATATCCAAAGTATCATCATAAAGTAAGAGTTAATACCACCACAGATTCTAAGCAAGTATGCAGCTGTGTCAGAGCAATCTAAAATCCTAAATAAAGGTATCTACACTTCACAGATCTGCTTAGTGTTCAGGTAAGAGGCAGGATGAAACAAGTTTAAATAGTAATCAAGAAAGCACTCTCTTGTACTTTTTCCCTTCATGCTTGCAAGTTTGTTTACAAGCAAATGCTGTCACCCCATAGATACCTGTGTATGAGGGTAAAGACACCAGAAATCAGGACAGCTCCATTATCTCCCCCTTTATCTCACTGTGTGAGTACAGCCATAAACCATGGTGGAGAACAAATCCACCTCAAAAAACATCCAGACTGAGAAAAAGGTTAACTTTTCCAGTCAGCTCAGCTCCTTCAATCCGTTGTAGCATAAGACCACACAAACAGGCTACGCGATGACTGCTTAAGGAGAGCTGGTACTGAGCTATGCTTTGTGGGCCTGCAGTACACAACCTGAGGAGTAGGGAATGGATATAAACAGCTTGTCAGGGGGCATACAGTACCCCCACACAGAAAAAAAAAAAAAAAAAAAACACAAGCTAGAAATATATATGCACATATGAAATATTGTACATTTCCTAAGCAGAATTTAACTCTTATTATTCCAATCAGCAGAGCTACAGGCACTACTGATCAAAGTCCCTTTACTTCAGAGCATACAGGACTTCACTTTAGTACTGCAACAAAACAAGTTTATAAACAAGAATAAAAAGCAGTTAACAGTGACTGAGAAGTTTTTAAAAAGGGAAGGAAATTGAGAAATCTGCATCAATGCATTCACAATAGCTCTCTTCTCTGAGTGCATTCCTACGTTCTACATGAGTTGTGACATGTTCATTAAGATAAAAACACCAATACTCTGAGCAGAACAGGTAGCTGAATCCTCAGTACTGCTTGAATTAACAATCTCAGCTCTAACAGCATAACAGAAGCCTAAATATATATATATCCAAAGCTCAGCATGGTAGAAGAAATGGTGTTAGGTTTTGTTTGCAGTGTAATTCCACCATTTTCACATACAGATTTGGGAGGTCAGATTAAAAAAAAACTACATAACACACCACTTCAATTCACCTTTAAGCTTTGATTAGATTTTTACTTTTCCTGAAAAACAGCTGTTTTAGCAAACTCAGTTTACACAGGTGACAAATTTTTCCCCTGTGCATGTACATGCAGGCAAGCTGAATGCACTCTTTAGAATAAAGATCATTAGGACCATACTAGAAATACGGAGTCTGCAAGAGACATCAGCACAGATGAATTTTGGATGAACGGCTCATCTACAAAGGATAATACACCAGTATGACTACACAGCCAGAGCTACATTACCATACAACGTCTTATAAACAGAATTTTAGTAGTGCAATAAGAGCACCTTTTCCTAGTTAAACTTATGTAATTCCAAAAAACATTTCATCTAAATTATAAACAGCTACTCTAACTCCAAAATGTAAGCCAGCCTAGAGACACCTTAGTGCAGGGTGTAAGAAGTCTGTGCTGTAAGGAACATACTTGTTTCACTTTATCTTCAAAGTCTGCGTCGTTCTTATCATAGATCATCTGAGCAAGGCGAATCTGTTCTGCTGTTGCCTGAAAAAAAGGCAAAAATCCAATGAAGTTCACTGAAAGTAACAATATCCTTTTAAAAAGTATCGCCTAGTATCACTATCTTCTCCACCTTTTCTCAAAGAGAACGCAACAAACACTGAGGTGCTACAAGGAAGGGATTAACATTTGCTCTTCTACATTCATTTTACATTAAAAAGAAGTTTACTAGAACAGAAGCAATTTCAACACTTGGTTTTGATGCTTAAACCACAGTTATGGACCATTACATAGATAACTACGTAATAAAATTAAATTTACTATGGAAGCCTATATTTTGATATTTTACTCCTACTTTTATTTAGCAACTATCACTCCAAAGTTAGTTTTATCATAAAAAGCACATTTTCCTAAATTAACCCCATCTGCGATGATGCCCACTCACATCACTTTCCATGACTCCCCCAAGAATGTGACCATAGATTTATAAGCATTCAAAGAAGACAGGGTTGCACCTCAAGACTCTGCCTATGAATAGCTGCACTAACACTCATCTCTGAAAATTAGTAAAGGATCTTGCTATTTATATTTGCATAGTGGGTTTACATGACAAGGTTTTGGTAGCAGGAGTCCATAGGGGTGGCTTCTGTGAGAAGAAGCTGCCCCATGTCAGGTAAGGGCCCCACTGCTGACCAAAGCCGAGCCAGTAAGTGATGTTTTTGAGCCTCTGAGAGCAGATTTAGGAAAGAGGGAAAAAAAAAAAGAAAAAAAAAAAAAAAAAAAACTCTGCTACACAGCAACTGGGAGAGTGAGAGAGGAGTGAGAAACAGCCTTGCAAGCACTAAGGTCAGTGAAGAAGTAGGGGGAGGAGGTACTCCAGGTACCAGAGCAGAAGTCCCCTGTAGCCTGTGGTGAGGACCATAGTGAAGCAGGATGCCCCCCTGCAGCCCATGGAGTACCACGGTGGAGAGCAGGGTTCCACGCTGCAGCCCGTGGAGAGAAGCCCACACAGGAGCAGGTAACCTGGCAGGAGCTGCTGCCCGTGGGGGAGCCAGGTTGGAGCAGTGAGGGATGGACCCTGTGGTACGGACCCATATCTGGAGCAGTTCTGGAAGAGCTGCTGCCTGTGGGAACCCCATGCCGGATCAGTTCATCAAGGACTGCATCCCGTGGGTGGGATCCCACAGCACAGGGGACGAGAGTGACCGAGAAGGAGTGGCAGAGAAGAAGTGCTATAGACTGACCACAACCCCCATTCCCCCATGCCCAGGGGAAGGAGGTGAAAGAGGTCAGATGGGGGGAAGGCATTTTTGGTTTCTTTCCTCTGATTCTCACTTCTCTAGCTTGTTAGTAATAGGCAATTAATCTTATTATCTCCCTACTCTGAGTCTTTTTTGCCTATCATGATAGTTGTTGAGCGATCTCCCCATCCTTATCTCAACCCTTGAGCCCTTTTCATCGTATTTTCTCCCCCTTCCCCTTTGAAGAGAGGGAGGCAAGAGTGCAGCCATGGAGGAACACAGATGCCCACCCAAGTAAAACCACCACAATTCAATGTCTATGTAACATTTCTGGACCACAAAGCCACACTTGCAGCTTCTCTAGTTGTCAGACTAAAAAGGATGGATGCAGTAAAACAAATCCTAATATGTTATGGTTGCCCCACACAGAAAGCAACTCAACACCCACTAACGTCTCAGCAGATACAGCTACTCTTCAAAACATGGCATTTTTAGTCTACTTGAACTGGATTCCCATGAAAATGCCGAAGATAACTGTATGTTACATGATCCTGAACCTAATTTGATTTCTGCTCAAATAGTAAAGATGTCTGTCTCTTGCTGGAGAAGGCTGATATTGAAGAGCTAAGACCCAAAATGAGTGTTCATGTGCTGCAAAATATTTCATTAAGAAAGAGACCGCTTCATCCACTGAAATTCTTAAGTAAAAGGATTCATCCCGGGCAGCTGACTGAACCTCACCTTCCAGAGTATCACTTCAGAGAATACCAACGCGTTCTGAGCCTCAGGAGTTTGATTCAGCCCCACCCTGCTTTGCTGTTGGAGTTTACCACAAATACAAGCTCTGGAGAAGATCGCTAAGTGCAAATGCTGAGAAGAATCTAAAAGTTACTCCTCAGCAAATAAGCAGCTGATGGTGTATGGTGGAGTTACTGCAGCTGTCCCAGATCCTTGAGGGAAGTGACATTTGCCACGCTGAGAGGCAATGTTCGAAGACAATTAGTGTTCGTAACAGAGTTAAGCACACCTTGCTATTTTACATTTCCCAAGTACCATACTGACAGCTTCCTACATCAGCTGGTAACACAGAGAGACTACCCTGGAGTTCCCAGCCCCAAGCCCTATGCTACCCAGAGCACTATACCACCACAGCAGCCTCCCAGCCCTGCACAAAGAATCCCTTGCTTGGTGTCCACTACGAGCTCAGAGAACAGAGGAAAATGTCCACCACATTCAGAACTCATGCCTTACTGCATCCTTTTGCTCAGTCTCCTCAGGCCCACTGTAATTTTTAAACTCAAGACATTTCCTTTACAGATATCCAGAGAAGAAAAATTTAGACAATGCAATTTCCGTACAGACATGACCACATATTTGACCAGAAACAGGAAGTCATTAAGATTCATTTGTTAATGACTTTTTTTTTTTGAAGTCCACATTAGACAGAAATGCACCAATTTTATAATATGAAGTGTCTGACAGTACCTTCAATTTTCCTGTGTAAGCAGAGAGCTTGGAAATTCACTAATGTTTATGCCAGTGGACTACACTCATACAAAACTAAAGACCCAAAAGAAAAACAAAGATGTTTTTATTACACAAACACCAAATCATTGTCACAAGAAGTTGTCCCACCCCAGCAACTGGTTGTTCTTTGTTTAAGACACTATCTTCATAATACTTTATTAACCTATAAAATAGTATAAAACATTACTCAACCTTACAAGACACATGATCTTTGCAGTGTTAGGGAAGGTTATTCTCAATTAACTTTGAACTCCCAAAAAAAAGAGAAATGTGCAAAACACAAAGCTAAGTGAAAGTAATAGGCCCAGATCTGATAATAAAATGGTGTACTTATTATCCATACACAATGGAAAATATCTGCAGTGTAATTTCTTACTGAAGGGAACTGAGAGAACTGGCGGAAGAACTCGCCAACCCAGATAAGTACACAACTTAACTACTCTGCTGCTGAAAAAAATCAAGACAATGAGCTAGTCTCAGATACTCAAAAATACTTTTTAATCCACTGATGATTTTCACTTCGCTTTCTGTGAAGACATTGCAAGCAATTCTGTGACTTGCAGATAGATTGAATCATGCTGTAGAACACAGAATGTATCTAATAAAGTTTCTCCCACGCACCCAAACACCTGTATCAACCAGATATCTTCTAGCGTCATGAGACTAGCATACAGAGGAGAAAAATCTGAGGACACCAAGGTCACAGAACAAAAATCCTGACACAAGCATAGGCACAGAATTCCTCACTGATGGGAAATATTGCTGAAAAACAATGCTCATGTAGAGACAAATACAGGAACAAATTAAGGCTGCGGTAGATTACTAAGCAATTGAAGTGAAATTTCAAATATACTCTTCCAAATAAGTCTTTAATTTTTCCATCTTTTCTTAGTTTTTACTGACTTGTAATGATATGCACTTCTTCCACATGCTTGCTTTGAATTCAAAGATCATTATACAGTGGCACGTACCTGTACTACTTGTTTCTGTTGTTGTATTGGCTGTGTGGTTGAAATTTGCGTTTTGTCCCGAGTGCCCCGGGGACGTTCACTGCCCACCGAAGTCATCATATACAGTATATACAAAACAATGTATGTACAAAATAGAAAATCTGAAAGAAAAAAAGCATGAGTTAAGATATGGCTCTGATTGAATACCCAGATAACATAAATGCAGTAGCTTCAGCTTACTTGCCTTTACCAGAAACTCTTGTAAAGGCAAGATTCCTGAGGAAGCAGCTTAAAAATCCTATTATTAGATTTATCACAGTCTTTACAGTAAGAAGAGGGAATAGAGTAGATAAACATTCTTACGAGTTGACAATGGTCTGTCTAGATTTGTACTTGCAGACTACATCTCCCAGATTTTTCCAGGTCTTTAACGTAGACTTTATCTGCTACTCTGCTGGGATTCCAGCTCCAGCTATAGGACTCCTTTAATTTCTATGCTCTCTCCTGTCCTGTTTTGATGACTAGAATTTCACCACACTGGTACCCACTCAGAACACTAATGTAAACATCATATTCACAAACCAGACTGTTTGTCTCTTCCCTATCATTATATGTGTAGGAGAGATTTAAGGAGGTCATTGCCAACACCCACTCAACTCCTCATCCCTCATTTGCAAGAGAAATGCTGATCCTTGCCTTTAAATCCAGGCTCTGTAGACAGGGTTTGTGTTTTCTGTTCTCCCTCATACTAACAGAAGCCATTTACCAAACTACCTATTACTCTGCTTTAAACATACTTTTGTTGTAGGCGTTCATAAAAGAAAAACCCAACCTCCCTACACACACACCACTGCTATCTTGTCTGTGACAGTCAGTTTTCATTTCAATTTATCCTCCATCACTAAAAACACTTGGAGAAAAAGCAATTTCTTATTCCCCCATGTTTCTGTGGCACCTAACACAAAACTACCTGATGAATATATAGCTTTTAGCAGCTCTGATAACTGAAAACAGATCTCAGAACAGTCACAGTCAACTGCCAAGTTTCTGTCCCCATGACACTGGGAAGTAAAACTGCAAATTTATGGAACCAAAGACAAAGACACACAAAGCTGCAAAGTCTTTTTTACTGCAACCCCAGCGCACAACCTAGCATAGCAAATTGCTCTGGCACAAGTTTGGTATTGCTGAGCTCAGGGCACGATAATGCTCAAATGAAAACTGAGCAAACCACTGTGATTACAGACAAGGATGTGTTCAGTACCAAACCAGTCACTAGCCTTCAAAAGCGGTGTGTATCCGAAACCTAAGTTGCAACAAGCTGCCACTGTTCAAACACTGATCCCCAGTGCTTAGGAACCTTACCTAGATATCAAAAAGACAATTAACCCTGTTATGATCTTCAGTTTAGAAATATATTTTTGTTGGCCAAAATTAAAAAAAAAAAAAAAAAGCATCTTGTTCAATGTGATAGTTAAACTGTTCGACAGAACCTGAGGAAAAATGTATTTCCATGAACTTTTCCATATTTAAGAAGAAAAGGCTTGCCTTTACCAGGAACCAACCGTAGTATGATCTGAACAGGAACACAGTGTTTCTCCAGTTTCATGAATACCTTCACCAAAGCCAAGCTGTTTCACAGTCCCTTTGGGTGGTCTAACTTGGGTGTCTGCAAAAGGCCTGAACAAACAGGCCTTGGGATCACCACATTTTGACAGCCAGACACAGTCAAAGAGGTGATTAAGGAGGCATTGGGGAGGCAAGGACAATCCCCCAGACAAGGGCTGTATATATTGAAACAAGACACTGGAACTCATGATAAGGAAGCAGCAGATGGACAGAGAAACAAATGTAAGGACTATAAATCTCGAAACTGGACATTGGAATTCATGATAAAGATACAACAAACAGAAGAATTAGAAACAACCAGCTCTTGCAGTTAGGAAACATGCCGACTCAGCAGATTCCTGACCAAAGGTGAAAAGTACACTGTGAGAAAGACTCGGGGTCTTCCTTCCAAAGGCCACTGCCCATGTCCTGAAGACCCCTGCCCACAATTCTTGGGAGGCTCTACGCAGGCGCAAGGTGCCAAAAGGCTAATTAGCATGAGAAGCGAGGGAAGGCGGGGATAGGTGATGAACATGTATGGGCACTTATAGAATATTGATAGATTGATTGTATAAGTTCAAGACTGCTTTCCGCTTTGGGTATGCACGATAGGTGGAGAGATCCCCCCCGTACATCCAGCGCTGCAATAAAGAATATACCACTTAAGGAGATTTCAGCTTCGATCTTTGAGGTAACTCAAACTCCTGACAAAGTGTTTGACAGAAAGCAAAATATTAAGTAGCTGTGGACACACTCTGAACAAGTTCAACACTTATCTCAGGCTCTCTGCTCATGGCTGTCCACTGATACTTTAAACATGTTCACAGAATTGTCTAGGTTAGAAGAAACCTCCAAGATCACCTAGTCCAACCTCTGACCTAACACCAACAAGTCCTCCACTAAACCATATCACTAAGCTCTACATCTAAACGTCTTTTAAAGACCTCCAGGGATGGTGACTCCACCACTTCCCTGGGCAGCCCATTCCAATGCCTCACAACCCTATCAGTAAAGAAGTTCTTCCTAATATCTAACCTAAAACTCCCCTGGTGCAACTTTAGCCCATTCCCCCTCGTCCTGTCACCAGGCACGTGGGAGAGTAGACCAACCCCCACCTCACTACAGCCTCCTTTAATGTACTTATAGAGAGCGATAAGGTTGCCCCTGAGCCTCCTCTTCTCCAGACTAAACAACCCCAGCTCCCTCAGCCACTCCTCATAAGACTTGTTCTCCAGACCCCTCACCAGCTTTGTTGCCCTTCTCTGGATTCACTCGAGCACCTCGATGTCCTTCTTGTAGCGAGGGGCCCAAAACTGAACACAGTACTCGAGGTGCGGCCTCACCAGAGCCGAGTACAGGGGGCCAATCACTTCCCTAGCCCTGCTGGCCACACTGCTTCTTATGCAAGCCAGGATGCTGTTGGCCTTCTTGGCCACCTGAGCACACTGCTGGCTCATTCAGCCGACTATCCACCAATACTCCCAGGTCCTTCTCTGCCTGGCAGCTTTCCAACCATTCCTCTCCCAGCCTGTAGTTCTGCTTGGGCTTATTGTGCCCCAGGTGCAGGACCCGGCACTTGGCCTTGTTGAACTTCATGCAGTTGACCTCAGCCCATCAGTGCAGCCTATCCAGATCCTCCTGCAGAGCCTTCCTACCCTCAAGCAGATCGACACACGCACCTAACTTGGTGTCATCTGCAAACTTACTGAGGGTGCACTCGATCCCCTCGTCCAGATCATCGATGAAGATATTAAAGAGGACCGGCCCTAATACTGAGCCCTGGGGAACGCCACTACTGACTGGCCTCCATCTGGATTTGACTCCATTCACCACAACTCTTTGGGCCCAGCTATCCAGCTAGTTTTTAACCCAACAAAGCATATGCCAGTCCAAGCCAAGAGCAGCCAGTTTCTTGAGGAGAATGCTGTGGGAGACGGTGTCAAAAGCCTTGCTGAAGTCAAGGTAGACCACATCCACAGCCTTTCCCTCATCCACCCAGTGCGTCACTTTGTCATAGAAGGAGATCAGGTTCGTCAAGCAGGACCTGCCTTTCATAAACCCATGCTGACTGGGCCTGATCGCCTGCTTGCCCTGCAAGTGCTGCATGATGACTCTCAGGAGGATCTGCTCCATGAGCTTCCCTGGCACTGAGGTCAAACTGACAGGCCTATAGTTCCCCAGGTCCACGCTCTGGTCCTTCTTGTAGATGGGCGTCACATTTGCTAGCCGCCAGTCAACTGGGACCTCCCCCGATAGCCAGGACTGCTGGTAACTGATGGTAAGCGGCTTGGTCAGCTCCTCTGCCAGTTCTCTCAGTACCCTTGGGTGGATCCCATCCAGCCCCATCAACTTGCGTACATCTGAGTGCTGTAGCAGGTCACCAACCATTTCCTCATGGATAGCGAGGGCCACATTCTGCTCCCCATCCCCTTCCATCGGCTCAGGGTACTGGGCATCTAGAGAACAACTAGTCTTGCCGCTAAAGACTGAAGCGAAGAAGGCATTAAGCACCTCAGCCTTTTCCTCATCTTTTGTAACTAGGTTTCCCCCTGCATCCAGTAAAGGATGGAGATTCTCCTTAGTCCTCCTTTTTGTGTTGATGTATTTATAAAAACATTTTTTGTTATCTTTAACGGCAGTAGCCAGATTGAGCTCCAGATGAGCTTTGGCCTTTCTAATTTTGTCCCTGCACAGCCTCGCAACATCCTTATAGTCCTCCTGAGTGGCCTGCCCTCTGTCATAAACCCTCTTTTTTCTTTCTAAGCTCAAGCCACAACTCTGTTCAGCCAGGCCGGTCTTCTTCCACACTTGTTTGTCTTTGATCCTTATTTCATCCCCATCCCCCTTCTTACCTAGTTTAAAGCCTTATATATCACAATCTTATACTGTATACAGTCTTTGGATCATCAGTGGGAAAACAGATATGTATCACCTTTCCTGAGGAGCAGTCCTTGATGCCCAGCCTCCTGGATGCTTGTTATCATTCACTTGTTATGAAGAAGGACCTTATAAATCTTTGGAGGTGCTTTTATCAAACAGGAAAGGAAGGTATTATCAACCAACATCAGGACAGTTTGCCTACCGCAGCATACATCTATCTAGAAGTCATCTGGTCATCTTAATATTTCCCTTTCACAGGCCAAACATGTAATATCCACCCCTCCTCTACCAACAGCCCTACCTTGGAAAGGCTCGCTTCCTCCACCAGCTCATTAACTCAATGCAGGTCCTGCATGGGGAAGAAGCAGCAAGCCAGACATTTGTCTTGCAAGACAGGGCCGGCTGCCTTGGAAGATCTTCACATGGCTCCTTCCACCAAAGGCAGCTTACTGCAGACTAATAATTTGTACAGCTTTCTCTGAAATGAGCTCAGGGGTCAGCTAAAAGCCTGGGTGAACTCAGGACACACGCACAGAGGTGAGGAGATAGCTGTAGAGTATGAATCAAACAAGTTATGGAGGTTCTCTTCAAAGACTACATGGAAAGGACATATGATCTCAGGTCACGCTCTGGTTAAGCTATCAATACCACAAGGAAAAAAATATCTAAGCAGCCAAAGTACTTCAAATAAGACTGGTGTCGACCACTAAAGCTGCACCGTGGTGTGTATTCTTCTATTAACCGCAATTGACTTGTCTCAAAACCCCTGTTCCCCACACCTCTAGTAACAGTGTCAGGAAGATACGTAAACCACAGTTAAACTGTTCTGAAAGTATGTACAACACTAGACATGTGCACGCATCAAGGACATGTCAGGCTTGCATCTGTCAGTCCCACCAACTGGAAGGCACAGGAGTTAAAACCAAGCTTTCAGTGTATCTCCTACCTATCAATCACTACCATTACCACCAGGTTAGCTATACCCACAAGATGAGTCATCCATGCAACAGCAAAAACAAAACGTCAGCTATTAAATCACACAACAAAAAAACAACTTACTAGGAAAGTTAATCATAGTTTAAACTGGTACCAGAACTAAAGATGCTGAACTGCCGGGGTGCAGCTTTGGCTACTGAACTAAAAAAGGTGTATTGCAGCGATTTGCTCTGGTATAACCACCCATATCTACACAGCCCCCCCAGATTAACCCCATTTTACACATTCAAACAGCCCCGTAAGATTCAGGCTGAAAGCCAGGTGCTCCAAGCAGCAGAAATCAACAGCTAACACAAGCTGGGAGACAGGCCACCATGCAGACCCCAGCATTTGCTCTGAACAGGGTCCCATCACCACGGTGGCACACAGAAAGCGGCACTGGGTGCAGGGCATGGTAAAATCACAACCTCACTCCCTTCTCCCCCAGCTCCCTCCCACATCACTGCACTTCTCCTGGAACAGCTTCCAAAGGAATTCTCTGAATAGAAACAGATACAAGCAGCAGGGCTAAAAATAGCCAAGTAGGAGCTGAGACATTTATGACATCCTCAAACTGGTGGAAATGCACTCAACTGCCTCAAAGAATGGCACCAAGTTGTTTCACACTATGGCAGACACTGAGGAACAAAGTAGGGAGTGCCACCACGAAGCAAACTGGAAGGGGAGGGGGCAATTCTGACTTGCAACACCATCATCAGATCACATTACAGCACTACAAAAAGCAATGGTTAGATTACAAGCCACAAATGAAATAAAAGCAAATGCATGAAGTAACCCGTAAGGCTGCTCCTCTGAAAAGGCATTAAAACCTCCTAATATCAGATTTTGGAGCCTACTTTCAGAGTTTTGTTGGCAACACTGAAGAGCTCAGATACCATTCCTATGCTTCTACCAAGCCCTGCTTCTTGAACTAGATCCTCAGGGAAAAAACTGCAAGACTGATAACTTGTGGACACTCGCATTGACAAAAACAATGTAAACCAGAAGTCTCACTGACATAAAAATCCTTTAAATATAGCAGGATATTCCTGAATATCTTCCTGTAACTTCCCCAAGATCATATTTCACAGGGTTCATCTTAAGCAAGATAAGAATCCACCAAAATAAAAACTTTTGACTGACATATACCATACGTCACTCAATAAAAAAATAAAGTAACAGTAAAAAGTTTTACCATCTGGAATAAAAAATTCTAGAAAGAAGAAACAATAGTTTTAAGACAGCATTGAAAGTTCCCTTCCTTAACCATCTTAAGTTTTTACTGTGCATAAAAACTTGATGAAAACTCATGGCTGTTTGATCCAACTGGAAAAAAAAACACCACCTTTGGGAGTCTTTTAGCTGTCTTTCAGCCCCACACTCACTGTTCCAGTCTCCCACTATTTTTATTTATTTTACCTGGCTTGGCTGCCACTCACTTTCTGCCAGCAGCAGGAGGCTCTCACTCCCCTCACCAAACCTCCCAGAGCCGCACCAGTTTATAATACAGGTGAATCTGCACAGAATCTCTTATGATTTTGAAAAACATGTTTTTCTTCCTTCCAGAACATCCTTCCTATCAATGGACCATTAAGAAATCTGTTTTTGCATTAATTTATTCACTTGTTTTCATAAAGCTTACTTTTTATTTCAAATGTGTCTTCTCGTATTTCGCAGGGTCATTTATCACTGTGCTGTACTAAACAGCCCCTGGTTCTGCAGAGGTATGCCAACTTCTCACTGTACAACACATTAGAAACCCCCAAAATGTGTTTTCTGGAATATCCTCAGAAAGCATTAGCTACCTGTCTATTTTACCAACCATCCAAGAGACCAAGCACTGCGCTGCAAGATCAAGTCACTTTTGACAGAAGTGGGCTCTTCACATCTCAGTTTCTGAACCAGCTAGCTTATTTATATTAATTGTAGCACCTCACCCTTAGTGCACGTGTGAGCCCTGAGATTGCATCTGGAATACACACACAGCATACAACTCTAACAGCAGCATTAAAATATTACAACTATCAGCTTTAGCGATTACACTGTACTTATAAAAACACTACTGAACAAATGCTTTGGCAGTGACAGCCTTAAAGGTTTAAACCATTTCAGCAGATGTGTTGTAAACACCAATTTCACCCTAACAAAACAAAAAGCTGTATGGATGTGAGTGGCAAGCAAGGGATGAGCAAGGGATAAGATAAAACATTACAAGTTTTAGAAGTTGCATTACAAGCTTAAGTAACAGTTGTTTAATCACAATAATAATTTTCAGCCATTTACAGAATGTTACGTAGAAATCCTAGCACAACAGGGGACTGTTACTTTCTGTAAAAGCCATGATGACACTGTAAATAAATTAAGAAAGCAGCAGTAGGCAAGTTTAAAATGCAGAACATTTTAAAGATGGTCTCAATTTAACACGAGGGCCGTTTTCATATTCAATGAGCACGCTGCGCAAAACATGGGTTTTTGAAAACTAGTGAGGAGAAGCTGACACACGGGTACAAGGTGAACATAAGTCATAATCAAGAACAAAAAAACACAGCAACTCACCATTTCACATTCCTCCTCTGATAACAGCAAGAACCCTGAAAAGCCCACTCATCTAAGAGGGCAGCATTCACCCAAAGTTGCTATCAGCAGCAAGTGAACCGCTAAAAAGCCGCTCACCATCACCACTTGGGCACCTGCAGGGGTTTGGGGGTGTTCACAAGGATGGGGGCCTCTGACATGCAGGTATTGCCATTTTGGTCCCTTCGCTTTCCCTCGTCTAAAACCTGGACAACAATACTTGCCAACCCTTCTGCTGTGCTCTAAAACTACAGGGAAGAAGGTATTAGCATACACAGAGTTCTGATGTGCCCAAAAAAGAATCTTGAGTTTTTCAGATTGGTTGTCATAGAAGTTCCTGTGAGATCACAGCTACATCACAGGAAATTTCTCCCCAGGATCGAATACAAGAATGGTTGAATGCGATGAAGCCACTCTCAATACGTTGCATTTAAACGTCACTCAATACAGCACCTGAAAACAGCAATTTTAAGGAGAAATAAGTTTTACTTCCACTTATTCATGCAAGCCATTTGAAGAGTTATGAACACATCCAACAGAAACATTATGCCCTTTCCAGATTTTTTTTTTTCAGAAAAAGAAGAGAAGGAAAAAGCATGTTTAAATAGATTATCTTGTTCCCAAAGCCAGAGACATAAAATGATTCAAGGGAAGTTCCCTTAAGTTGTTCAATATTCTACACATGATGAATAAAAGCCAGAAAATTCCCAGAACGTGAAGCTTCAAGAGTAAGGCCTTCCACATGAGTTAGGCATTAACATATATTCAAATGTGCAAGAACTTTTGACAACAAAACCCTTTGTCCAGTTGAATTGTCACAATCCCCATCAAATTAAAAAAGTAAAACATAGCCCAAAGAATGCAACTGAATTGGGTCAGAAGAAAAACTAGGATTAAGCCTGAGGAGTCAAAAATCAACCTTACACACTTGTGGATCCATAACAGTCTGTAATTTTAGTTTATAGGCAACTAAAAATAATCCAATGTTTATCTGGGTCTCACTTGTCAGTGGAGATTTCAACATAGTGAAATACAAGTTGTTGTTTAAAAGCTAAAGTATACTGGTGTCAATCTAAAGTTCTTTCACTGTAAAGAAGTATTTCTTTGGCCAAACTTCCCAAATCTTCAGTCAAACATCCAATTGCTGCATAAGATTTGAAAGCCTAAGTTCAAAAAAAGTGTAATCCTCATTACCAGAAACCACCTTTTGTCATCACAAAAACAGGCATTTTAAAGGCACAATTTAATATTTGTTCTATTTTTTTTTTATTATTATTACCTTTGGTTTCAGTTACAGCACAGTACGATAGCGTTTTAGTTAGCTTTCAGATTCTTGGAGCCAAAATGTTTTGGATTTAAATACAGTTAGAAAATATTCCTGGCATCATGGAAATTTTTATTTTATTTTTTTACACCTGTACTAAGCATACTAGTCTTCATTTTATACAGCCTTAGAAAAAAAATAAATCAATGTCTTCCTTCCACTTTTTTTTTTTTTTTTTTTTTTTTTTAATTTTGGTCATTTCAAAAATAATACAACATCTGAAACAAAGGAGTAGATGCTAAATACAGCAGGTCAATATTTTCACAGATACATCCCAGAAGCTGAACTACTTGGAAATTCAATTTAAAATAGGCCCTGGAAGAGTTAAGCACGCCACTTCCCAACTGGTCTTTGAGATTTCAAGACAGTAGAGCTCCCCTCTTCTCTAGTCATAAAATCCCATACTGGTATAAATATATCCCAACGCACCTTTGGAAAAAACAGCTTAGTGTAAAGCTCTATTTTCTGTCTTTCATGCATTGCCTTCAGCTGGATGTTTTTAGACCTCAACTAAAATAAAGCAGATAGCATTTAGATATGCATTTTGGCAAAGCTTTGCAGTTTGAGCTCTGCTTATGTGAGGTCACTTCGCCTGGCAGAGAAGTTCCAAAGTACAAAGTTGAGATTCTTCAGGAAACGTAAGAGGTGGTTAAGGTCTCAGCATAGTAAACAGAAGGACTATGTGAGTCAGTCTCTAAACAGAGATGGCTTTCCCCACTACGAGAATGCCAGGAGAGAGAGCTTATCCTTTCCCTTTCAACATTTCTCCCTCAAAAGAAAACAAATATTATCTTTTATATATATATATATATATATAAAATGTATTTCACAGTATGTCTGTTCATATACAAACTTCTAGGAAAAAGGCAACTCAGTGCTGCACTACACAGACAAAAGCAGAACAAAAATGCACTTACAGGAGTACCAGGAGAAATAAGGTGCAAACCAAGCCCTTAACTTTCCAGCTGGCATTACTGCAGTCCAGCTGCTACACACTGAGCAACACCAGTTCATTGCTCTCTTACAATTACCTGAAAGGAAGGTGTGGGGAGCTGGGGGTCAGCCTCTTCCCACAGCTAACCAGGGATAGGACTAGAGGGAATGGCCTCAAGCAGCACCAGGGGAGGTTCAGGTTGGAAATGAGGAGACATTTCTTCTCAGAAAGAGCAGTCAGGCATTGGGACAGGTTGCCCAGGGAGGTGGTGGCATCACTGCCCCTGGGGGCGTTTAAGGAAAGGTTGGACGTGGTGCTTAGTGACAGGGTTTAGTGGGAGATATTGGGGGTAGGGAGGTGGTTGGAGCAGATGATCACAGAATTGTAGGGGTTGGAAGGGACCTCGAAAGATCATCGAGTTCAACCCCCCTGCCAAAGCAGGTTCCTTAGAGCAGGCTGCCCAGGTAGGCATCCAGACGGGCCTTAAATATCCCCAGAGAAGGAGACTCCACAACCTCCCTGGGCAGCCTGTTCCAGTGCTCTGTCACCCTCACTGTGAAGGTCTTTCGCATGTTGGTGCGGAACTTCCTGTGCTCTATCTTGTGGCCATTACTCCTTGTCCTCTCCCCACAAACCACTGAGAAGAGGCACTGAGAAGAGGTTGGCCAAATCCCTCTGATCCTGGAGGCCTTTTCCAACCTTACTGAGTCTCTGATTCAGAGACACAGTTGCAGGACCAAGTATTTTGCTGGGCCGACGTAAGAAGGGGTACAGAGAAGAGGTTCCCCTTCCTCCTCCCTGGATGTACCAGCAGGGTTCCCTATTCCTGTATTATTTCATTACTAACTTTCAGGGCAACTCAAAGCAGGAATTTTGTTTTCAAAGCAAATCAAAGGAGAAACCCATCCTATCAGCGCTCAAACCAAACTCTTCCCCCTTCCCAAACCTGTTGCGTAACCACCCCAAGCCACATCCTCCTCCTGTTCACCCACACTCCACAGGCCACTTTTTGCCTCTCTCCCCCAACACATTGCCTTAAGACCTGTTTAGTCAGAAGGAAAACACCATCAAAAGAGCATGCCAGCGACAGACCCCAACTTCTCTCTTATACAGTGCAGCAACTGGAAGGGGCGGAAGAGCCGCATGTCAGCATCTATTGATAAAGGGACCTATGACCATAAAACCAGTTCCCTACCACCCACCTCTCCCTCAGGTCCTGATGAGGGAACCAATGACAGCTCCAGCTGCCACGCTCTCCCATTTGTTCTCTCCTGCAGCCAGTTCCCATCCCAAACAGCCACTTAGCCTCTGCTAGGTGAAAAAGCTTTTCGTTACCACAGCCTGACTCAATGTTCAAAACCTGCTTGTTCTGGCCTGCAACGTAAGATGCATCACGCAGTGTGTTTTTATGCTCAAATTTTGCTTAGATATTAAAATCAGCTGAAAAGGGAGAGTTCTGGGGTTCCTTGCCCTATGTTTGATCATATTTTCCAATAAGCAGGTCATTTCACAACTACAGAAACTTAGAATGCCTTCTATTGACAATTTTAATGGATTTGTTTACTGAGATGAAATATACAAGTTAAATTTTCTCTTCCCTCACTCCCATGACTCAAGCATTCAAAGCACTCCCCAGTAATGAACAGAATCAGCAAGGGAGATGAGTCATAATTATTTGAGGTAAATATCCTAGCAAAAAAATAAATTTTACCGAGGTTTCGTTTCAGAAGACTGCACAAAAAGAGCTGTCCCAGCTTCTCTCAGATTCAAGATCCCCAACTATGAAATACTTTTAGCCAT
The DNA here is from genome assembly GCF_964035555.1 of Netta rufina. Taxonomy (NCBI): domain Eukaryota; kingdom Metazoa; phylum Chordata; class Aves; order Anseriformes; family Anatidae; genus Netta; species Netta rufina. The sequence goes on along the minus strand of NC_140139.1, from coordinate 3,858,371 downwards.
CTAACTTTATTTTAACCTTTGTCTACAGCTGGGGGGGGGTCTTGGGGTTTGATGGAAGACGGCTGGATTTGCAAGAACTGGAAGAATAGGTAGATCTAGTTCACTCGTATTTTACCAGGACTTGTCTAATTCCAGAAAGTTTCAGCTTTACACTCATTAAAAAGTAATTCCAAAAACCACATTGACGCACAGAGCTTCATAAAATGGACTGCTCGGTATACAGAAGTACAAAAAGACCTTTTGTGAAAGGTTAGGGTGAGTTAAGTGCACATTAAACCCTCGTTTACAATCCGTGCAATTCCTAGACAGAACATACGTGGGACTTTGGCAATATTATCACTCCCAGATGATCAAATGTTTGACCCATTTCCCTCACAGAACTGATGAATTACAGCCCTCAGTTCAGCTAGCACCAAGACACCCAATTACCCCTTATTTACAAGCAAAGAAATCACTCTGATTTAAAATACCTTATTGCATTTTCACAGCATTTCCCTACGCACATCTCCAGCGCCCACTCAACTTTCAACCTGCAAGCAGTCACGGATGACTGTTACCTCCGCCCCTCCTAAACTCCATCCCTAATCCACCGCCTTCTCAAAGGCGCGCAGGAACAGATGGCCTTGGGTTTGCCCAAAGGACTATGGATTTGTCAAGCAGTTGAACCCAGAGAAGGCAAAGCTCAAGGGGGATCTCATCACTGTGTACACAAACCTGAAGGGATGGTGGAAAGACAGAGCTAGGCTCTTTTCGGTGCCCAGTGCCAGAACAAGAGGGAATGGGCACAAGCTGGAACACAGGAGACTGTCTGCACAAAATGAAATGGGTTTTCACTGCACAGGTGCTGGAGCACGTGACCCCAAGAGGTTGTGGAGCCTCCCTGCTTGGAGACCTTCAAAAGCCACCTGGACGTGGTCCTACCAGCCTGTTGTAGGTGACCTGCTTCAGCAGGGGGTTGGACCAGGTCATCTCCAGACACTCACTGCCAACCTCAGCCAGTCTGTGGCTGGGTGAAGAAAAAAAGGAAGCAAATCTTAAAACTAGAAAGCTGTATTAGAAACACCCCACAAGCAGCTTCATTTGGGACAACTCTTAAGCTCCAGCAACTCTGCTCAGACAGTCATAAAGAAAAGTGAAAGCTTAATCATTCCTGCAATTAAACCAGGCAGTGAGAGAGTCATTAGGACTTCAATCCAGCAACACATCAAGAGATGAAACGGTAGTCAATGAAGACTGGAGTATACGTATACAGTTGCAAGCAATTTCGTGTTTGCAATCATAGCAGAGACCTATTCAATAAAGATAACATCTTTTCCTAAGATGCAAAGAGAAGTTCCTGGATATGGCTGTTATCTGAACATCAAGAAGCAGCAAAGAAACCCAACAGGTTGAGGATGTGTATCAGGAGCCAGAAACTTTTCTCAAACACTTGAAACAACTTTTGCATGTTAGTTAACTTGCCTCCACCGAGCTCATAACACTGGATTTTGATTTTAACACTGAATTTCAGACAGCTACCCCTTGGCACCTCACCACATTCAAAACACTCAAATCCATTCAGTGGCTATCGAAATGAAGCAAAACACAAGGTCGGGAAGCACAGTGCTGCTCCTCCTCATCACATTCAGGCACCCAAGGTTAACAACGATAAGCCAGGTCATTCATATTCATCTTAAAATGGATCACAAGTCAGTGCTCTGAAGAATGTGGGACTGAAAGCTAGAATTAAAGCCCAGCAGAAGACATCTGACCCTTGGGGTACCCCCCCCCTCAAAAGGATGGAGCACAATTTCTCAAATGCAGCGCCGTACATACAGCCCAATAGCAGAGCAGGGTTTAGCACCGGGATGCCTCACACATCCACATTGCTAAAACAGCATCTAAGACAATAAGCACTTCTAAAAAGTGAGGATGAAAACACAGATTTTCAAAGAAAAAATAAATCAGTGGTTGCCTCCAAGAACAGGGCAACAGGCACTGTGTGATAATACAAAATATCAGTCCCATGTTTACCATAAAACAGCCATGATTCAGTTAACATTTAAAACCAGAGAGGAAACAAAAGATTTAAGAACTATATGCTCTATTCTACATTATTTTATCCACCACTCTCAAAACACCTGTCATTAAATAGTTTTCTCAAAAGGAATCTCAATGTGGTCTCTAAAGCAGCTTCCACAAAGACAACTGGACAAAAGAGAATTATTGCAAAGGAATTGAGAGTTACAAGAGTTACAAACAACTCTGCCCAAAGGAGCTGTGCAAAGTTGGTCACATAACCTATATCTTGCCAGCTCTACAACCTGGAGAGAACACCAACAAAACAACGTGCTCAGCAAGAGTTAAGATGCAGTAAAAGCAAGCCATGAGATCTCAGGCAGAGTGTATCAGCTTTAGTCTGCCTGTCTTCAGCCACTGTTCACTCCTCACAGTATTGAGAAGTCATGGGGGGAAAAAGGGCTGAAGGTAACACACTTGTGAAACAGATTGCAAGAGCCCCCAGATGGACTGGGAGCTCTGACAGTTGGTTGGCCAAAATTAAAGAGTGTCCTTTCACATTAGAGCAAAGCAGAGAAACCTTTTGTACAATTTTTTGGAATATGTGAACCTTAAGTAATTGCAGAGGAGCTTCTTTACAACCTTTCATCCCAACTCACACTTTAAAGAGCATAAGTTGTTTAGGGAAGCTGTATGAAAAACAATACAAGCCCAAACTGGGTCCCTGAAAAGCAAAGAGGACGCAATGGGCTACCAGTGAGCAGACTGCAACAGAAAAATAAATAAAAGCTCCAGCAGAAGGACAACACTGAAGTAGGTATTACTTGTATTTCCTCTAGCACCTTCTATTCACTAGTTTTGAAGCATACAAATATAACACCAAGTTTCTTTCAATCTATCATCTAATGAAGGGGACAAGTCACTGGGCTTCTCTTTTACCAAGGTCATATAAGGCTGCTGCAAGTCTGAAAGCAGGACACACTTTTTCAGAGTCCTGCTCCTGTGCTTTTATCAAACAAGAGGCAAAGATAAAAAGATTAATAAAATATAGATATTTATTTTCTTACTCTTTGACAAATAACCTATTCCAAGTATGGTATTAAACAGTACCAAAACTATAAGTAAACATTACTAGTAATGCTAATTATCAGAATATTAACATTCTATGATACACGCATTTCTGAAGCACTATTAAACAGCTTATTATTCTGCTATGATCACTATCACTAGAGGGACATCAGCAACAAAAATAGAACAGAGCAAAAATGTGATGATTACTTCATTTAGGACCATAAGTCCATGGAAGAAATAGAGAACATCAGAAATTGCTTCCACAATTGCAAAAAAGACAGCTAATAATAATAATAATAAAAAAAAAATATAAACCCAAGAAATAGTAGATTCTAGTAACTGGCAAGACTTCGTTGATAGGATTTTTCTTAGCTTCCCCTACACTGTAGCAGCAAATTTAACTCCTATCTGGAATGGTCAAATCCTTTTGTAATTCATGGCACCAGGAGCTTTTTTGAAGCCTAGCCAAAACAATGCAAGTGAACCTGCCTAAATGTCTGAATTTCCCTGCATTTGATTTTATTACTATAAACAAATTTGTAATCAATACACTGATAGAAGTGCAGCTAGAACAAAGAAGAACAGAGATTGCCCAATTCCCACTCCTCCCTCCCTCCTTGAAGTTACCAAATGCTCACCCATTTTCCAGACTACACATCAAAATCAGTTTACACCAGTTAATCCAGTTTCTTCGTGTAACCCTCCAGGAGTCCCAAAACATCATTAATGCTACAAACTGATTTAGTTTAGCTTGCTTCAAAGTTACCTAGGATAAGATTAAAAATAAATTCTTTCAACAAGTTAGGTCAAACCACCAGAGATCAGGCTGAGGTATAAACACTGAATCAGTCAGGTAAGAATTCAAACCCATACTCCTCTGGAGAACATGATACAACTGAGAGAATTGCTGAAAGGGCCTGGTAAATACAAGAAAAAAAATAAAATTGAGCTGCTGCCCTTTGCCGTACAGGGCTCCATTTCATTGGAAAGTGCAGTTCCGCCAGGCCTGGCACATCCTCCCCCTCCCCTCTCTCACACTCAGCTCCAATTTTTTTTTTTTTTTTTTTTTTTTTGGGGGGGGGGGGGGGGGGGAGTGGACAAAACAAACAAACAAACAAAAAAAAACACACTGCTCTCACACCAGGACAGCCCCTCCATTTCGCCAGCCACCACAGAGGGGATCACCTTGATCTGCTGTTTTGTTCTGAGCAAACATCACTTAAATTGAGAGATCAAACATCACTCGAATTGAGAGATGACTGGGGCCTGAGTGCTGCTGGAGAATGGAAAAGCAGGCTGGTCTCACGACCTTCCTCAGGCAGAGCCCAGCACAAAGCCCTCAGTTTCCGTTTCACACGGCTCTGCACGCTCCTCCCAACACCACCAAGAGCCCTGTGCCTCCACACACGCCTGTAAGAGATCGACCTCACACCTAGCTCCCCCTGAACGAGCCTCATGTGCATTAGAACTGCACCACGGGCATAGCAGCACTTATTTTTTAGTATTTATTGCAGATTTTGGAGTTGAGCTCCTCACCATCACACACAGCAGGCCTGATCTCCACCCAGCCTCTTCTAGAAGGACTCACTTTCCTGCTGTAAATTTTTTTTTTTTTTAATATAACATAAGCAAGACTGACAGCAAAGCCCTGCCTTGCCGCCCCCCCCTCCTCACATAGGGGCTGGGTGAAAAGCCAGAGGAGACCCCCAGCGAGCAGAACTCCTTCCCCAGGTAACCCCCCGGTGATCGGGGACACCTCGTCGTGCCACCACCGTCCCCCTGAGCACCAAGTGGGCACCCAGCAAGAGAAACAAGGAAGGCGACACCGAGGCGAGACCAGGCACAGGCCGCCAGAACGGGTGCGGAGAAGGCCCGGATGGCCCACGGGGACCATGAGGCACAAAAGGAAGGGGGGGCAGGCAGCGGCGCGGCGCCGCCCCCGCATTGCCCCGGTCGGGCCCGAAGAGCTGAGAGCCTCCGGGCCAAGCCCGAGCGCTGCCGAACCGCCCAACGGTTACAGTGGAGGAAAAAATGGGGGGGGGGGGGGGGGGGGGGGGGTTGTTTGGCGCGCGGGCTCCCCCCCGCCCTCCGCCGGTACCTGCCCAATGTGCTCACAAAGCAGCAGCATCCACGGCCGTCACGTGACTGACCCCTACTCGCCTCCGCGCGCGCCAGGCCGCTACCCCCAACCCCCACGCACTCCCCGCCACGTGACGCCGCGGACGCCCACCCACCGCCTTTTTTTTTTTTCTTTCTTTTTCTCTACCCTCCCCGCGCGCCGCAGCCCTACACCCACCAGCAGCGCGCACCCATCCGCTAACCCTTCCACCTAATTTCCCCACCTTTCCCCCCCCCCCCACGTGAGCAGGACGAGGGAAGTCGGCCGCTTCCCCCTCACGTGACCGGGACACCGCCTCCCCGCACGGCGGAAGAGGAGGGGTGACCACGCCTACACGGAGGGAAGGGGCGCTGGAGAGGGGCTTGGCCCCGCCCCATTCCGGTTTCGAGGGGGGCGGGGGAGGGAGTTGGATGCGCGATAACCACAAAGTACGTTATCACCCGTAAGGTCAGCGTAGTTACATGCCTTCAAGAGTCCTACTTGAAACCGTTTCTTATCACTATTGTCACCACCTAAACCCTGTCCCAAAGCACATCGTCCAACCTTTCCTTAAACACCCCCAGGGACGGTGATACCACCACCTCCCTGGGCAATGTGTCCCAATGCCTGACTGCTCTTTCTGAGAAGAAATGTTTCATCATGTTATATATGGAGTGGTAATTCGTATCGAGAAAATGGTTGATGTTAATAAAGAAGGGGGAGATGTGGGAGTGTGGCCATGGGGGTCGGAAAGCCCCATGGTTGATGATAACATCAGACTTAACGATGAGGCCATCAGGAATGTAAAAGAGTTTAGAGGGAACAAAGAAGGGTGATTCAGGAGACTCCATGCAGTCTCAGGGTTGCTTGTTCTCCAGCTATTACGGCATGGAAGTTTCTGGGGGTTTGCTGTTGTTGTTACATCAAAGTTGTTTGAACAATGAAAAGTTGTTTTGAAAAGAACTGCTGTGGAGAGAAAGGTATAAGAGGGGAGCCTGCCCTCAAGATAAAAAAGGCAACACGATGAAGTTACGTCATCAATAAAGAAGCAACAAGAAGGAATGAAAAGGAACAGGCTAGCAGAACGGAGACCAGGATGGGAACAGGCACGTTGATCACCTCATGAAGATAGGTTTGGACAGACTCAGCAAACTGCTCAAAGAAGCTCGTACAGAAAGTCGTTGGAAACGGGCACACCGGAGCTGGGAAGAAGCTCAAGCTGAGAGAAGCAGACGCGCACACAACTGCCCCTCGCTGGTAAGCAGTTGTGCATTATGGGGAATCAAACGTCCTTAGAAACAAAGACTGTCCTGGTAACCTTACAGCTTATTCTTCTTATTAACAATCAGACAGTTTATGATCCTGAAATATGGGACCAAATTGAGGTCAAAGTGTGGGACTCTGCAACTAAAAATTACAAGGTTGCAGTGGGATTGGTCGGCACTGGGCGAGCAATCTCTGAGGCCTTGAAGAGCCGTGTGGGACCACAGTCAGAAACATGTGGTTTGCCAGACAGTGAGGGAGCTGCGGGCTCCTTTACTGATCCAGCTGCTACGCCATCAGCCCCTCCACTGCTACTTCCATCGAAGGCTTTTGCTGTTACGCCCCCAGGTGACCTGGACATCCCTTTTGACCCAGGCCCTATTGGCCTTGAAAAGGAGATGGATATGCATTTCTTCGATCTGGGAAGAACAGGATACATAAGGCCCGAAGACTGAGTTGCTTGACAACTTAAAGCAAGACATATTGTTCAAAAGGAATGGAAAATTGAGACTTGTTTCTAGTCAAGAAAAAGAATGGAAAATGAAGACAGTTAAGTCATGGAACTTAAAGGATTGTTTGTTACCTTTCCTGATTGTACATATGTATAGGCATACTCGGGTTTAGCATGTAAAAGCAATGTTCTATATATTTAGAATGTTTGATATTCGTGTGTGTGTGTTGGTGGAGCGTAGACTCCCTGCACACCCAGTGCTGTTTACTTGCCTTTTATACCTTTTATAAATATTTATTTTATAAATATTACTAGATTCAGATTGAGTTGAGACTTCATTTATAACAGTCATTTCCAACCTGAACCTCCCCTGGTGCTGACATGCGGAAAGCAAACTCCACAATCAGTAAGATTGTAAAGTAGGTATGTTTATTCAGCGCTGGGCAGCACAGAGGGGTAGACCCACCAAAGTCGTGTGCACCCCAACACAGCACTTGCCTTGTTTATATGTGGTGAAGAGTTACATATGCATGAAGTTTCTTGAGACTGTGGGAATAGAAATGTTGTTTTTGCAGAGTTACATTGTTTAAAGTTAAGGAATGTGGTATTGAGATATGCTTACAGTGATAAGAAAGCTTAGCAGGCGACCTTGTAAAATGCAGACAACCAGACTCCTTAGGACAATTAGGTGAAACTCAGGGTGTGTGAGAAACACTCCATAGCCAATAACTTAGGCTCAGGCGAGGATCTCAGTGAAGTAGTAATTTATTCGCGATTGCAATGGCGGGCGCCCCACAAGCAGGAGAGAGCGCATCTACTAGTTCCAAAACACAGTTTATATACCTTTTGATGGCAGGACCCTCCCCTGTTTCCCCACTGAGTGGGTAATCCAGATTCACAATCTATCTGATGCTTCACAAACAATGCATGGCCTTCAGTCGCCAGCCTGTTAAATTTCAAATTTCTTTTGACATTTTTACTGCTTGAAGTGGTAATGTTTCTTCACTTATCTGACTTGACTTGACACCATGATTTTCACCTAATTGTCCTAAGGAGTCTGATTGTCTGCATTTTACAAGGTTGCCTGCTAAACTTTTCTTATCACTGTAAGCATATCTCAGTACCACATTCCCTCCTTCTAAACAATGTAACTCTGCAAAAACAACATTTCTATTCCCACAATTCCCCCCTTTTCTTTTTTTTTATAAACTGTTGATTTTTGCAAAAACTCTTTTTATTTTTATTTATTTATTTATTTTAAGTGTAATTTGGTAAATATCTTCCTGTTCCTCACTTTCTTTGCTCTCCATTTCCTCTAATATCATTTTATCTGAGTAGGGTGGTGGATCTATGGTCATTTGTTTCAATAATGTGGTTTCAATTCACCGCTGGACAAGTCCCCTTACACAGGGGATAATGCAACAGCCAATAGCTGTCAAAACTCCTGCTACTATAATTGAGGATGTAAATATGGACATTACCATCCCTTTCCATTTACCAAACCAAGATTTCAACCATCCTGTGATGGAAGTGTCTGCTCCCGAATTTTCTGCCAATTCATTGGCAAGGGTGGTAAGCCCTTGCAATGCTCTTGTTACTGTGCCATCCGGGGCAGTATTGTTACGGATAAAAGTATAACAGTTGCCCAGCATCACGCATACACCACCCTTCTCCACAAGCATCATATCTAATGCTATCCTGTTTTCCCAAGCCATTTTGCTGATGGCATCTAGTTGTTCAACGATTCCTCTCATCGCATCCTTGGTATAATTGATGAATCTCTGCTGATTATAATAGAAATAATTAATCCAATCCACATTTTTATTGATTGTTACCCACCAGAACAGTAACTCAAACCCTGCAGCAATTTAATTTCTGGCTTTATGTTCATCCCGAACTCCTCTAGGTACCCCAATAGAATCTATGTATACTCTATCATCAAATGATATTCCTAAGCCTCCTTTACTTCTTCTGGGTATTTGTGATGTTTCTCTTTCAAATGCCAGGGTGAAGGGTATAGCTGATTGAACAAGTGCACAAGTGCCTTCCCAATTAGATGGTAGGGTGGACCGTAAGATCTTCCCTCCACCGTACCACCAGAGATCTGCCCTGGGGATCTCTAGTCTTGAGCAGTTTCCCATCAAGTCCTTGGTAGCACAAGGTAAATTCTCCCAGATGCCAGGTAGCACTCACACCCTGCCGTGAGAGGCAAGCTGTATGGTTACCTATAGCTGTAGAGAATGCAGGGGGAACTGTGATATTGTTATCATGCAAGAAACAGCAAAGAGAGACTTACAGGCCTCATTTCCCCAGGCAGTCTTTTCTTGGTACAATGCAATCATACATCGCATCCCTTGGGAGTCTTTGGTCCACCCCCATGGGAAGGGCACTATCTGGGCAATCGGTCATCCCGAGGCACAAGCATAGCAGTAGCTACGGTTGAGACTCTGGACAGTATATTTGACCCATTCTATCCAGGCATTCACGTCCCCATACCCTGTTTGAATCTCAAATGTTTGAACTGCCACATTTCAGAGGGCCTCCTGTTTACTCTCCTGTTTTCTCCTTGAGTTTCTCCCTTTCTCTGATGGCAATAGAGGATTGTTTCCATACAGCTATTCTCAATCTGGCTGTTGTGTCTCTCCCAGTTATTTGTTCTTTCTGCTCAATTGTCATTGGGCATTTAAATCTCCACAAGCTAACACCTCACAAGCATCAAACGTGACGGCTTGTGGTACATAACCCTCTGTCACAGTCACCCATATTTTGATGGGGTATCCCGTTTTTGCTATTATCTGGTCATGCCTTTTCCAGGTTACCAATTGACCAAGGCCTTCTCTGAGGCCTAGAATCACTAAAAACAAAATTAATAATCAATTTTCCTCTGTCATTATTTTTAAACCTTAGGTTTCCAAATAATTATCGATACAAAAATAAGATGTACACTACTACTATAACAACCCCCCCTTGGGAGCACTGAAATTTGCTATAGGTCTGTCCTTTCTCTCAATCACAAGTCACACTCGTTAGTTACCTGTGAAAATAAAAGGTTAGTTTACAATTGTAAGCTCTTATCCTGCTCAGAGTCCACTATGAGATTTTTCTCTTCAATTTCAACTTCCAACAAGTCTTTTGTAGGAACAGCTTCCCAGGTACTTAGCGTCGATGGATGCCTTCACTCGAGTATAGTGAGTCCAACCTTTTTCCACAATTCTTATGGCTGTTTCAGTGGTCAGTAATTGTCCTTCCCATTCAGGCCGGAGTTGACTCTTTCCAGGTCCGAATCAGGACCCGGTTTCCTGGGTGATGGTGGTGAATGGGGAATTCCAAAGGTGGGGTTTGAGCCAACAACCCACAGGTCCTGAGAGATGACAAAGAAGAAGACAACCCCAGAATACAGTTCTTAAGGAAACTCTCTTATTTTGAATTGTGGTATCTCATCCCTTCTGCCCAGATAGGGCAATCTGAACAGCATCTCATATGGTGAAATTCCTATATCCTTTCTTGGTGCTGTTTAAACCTGTAGGAGTAAGCATTTTACCCAAGGAAGTTGGGTTTCTAACACTAGTTTAGTTAATTGCTTCTTTAATGTCTGATTCATTCGCTCCACCTTCCCAGAAGGGGAGGGGTGCCAGGGGCTGTGAAAATCCCACTCAATCTCTAAGGCCTGCTTTAACCCTTGCAGTAAAGCTTACACCCATCTAGTCACGTGGTCAATTAGGACAAACAAGTAACTCAGTAAAGTTTTCCTGTATACTTTGGAAAGGTCAAAGCCCTGGCTCCCGTCCCCCTCTAGATGGGTTACAGAACACCTTTTTATTTACCTTTTGACATATGGTACATCCTCTACATATGTGCTTCCCTAAAGTGTATATTCCTACACAGACATACTTTCTTAGCACAACATCACACATTGCTTGCACCTCCCAATGACTCTTCTGATGTAAAACAGTTAATATTTGCCTCATTATCACTTTATTCAGCATTTCTCTCCCATCAGGGAGTATCGATTTTCCTTCAGACTTCATGGCTCCTGATTCCTTAAAAAAAAATCTTTCTTTTAAAACTTTTTAGTTCTTTCTTAATTTTCAACAATTCCCTGAATCCTCTCTGCATTTATTCTGTTTTCCTTCAGACATTAGATGCCTTAAATACCTGACTTCTTTCTCCATATTGTAATTTATTTATTTATTTATTTATTTAATACTCCCAAGCCCTGCTTTCCCAGAAAGTTGAATAGCTTGTTAGTAGCTTTCTTCACAACTCTTTTCTCCTGTCCTGACAATAGAAAACGATCCACGTATTTGTTAACATTAATACCTCCTTGGGAGGTTGTAATTGCTCCAAAATCTTTTTTTTTTTAGAACTTACCCAAATAGATAGGTGGCCCTGTAAACCCCTGAGGTAAAATTGTCCACCTATATTGTTGCTTCCGCCCCCATTTCAGGGTCTTTCCAGTCAGAGGTGAATATACATGTATGTTTGCTCTCAGGGCCAGAGAGCACTCCATTAATAACACTGTTATTCCAGTCTAACAATTTACTATTTGAATGCCCAATTTAATCATCAAATCCCTTCCCAACAAATTAGTCCTTGCCTTGGGTACATACAATAATTACCCAGTGATCATTTTATCCCCTAGTCTCAGCTTGGTATCCCCCCCAAAGTGGCACTGTTATCCCAGCCCCACTTTTTAGGGTTTCATTAGTTAATTTAATCCCTGATACTTTACAGGTCAGTAATGACCTAGCTGTTCCCCAGTGTATTGGGTTTGATGGCAAGGTTCGGGGGCTGTGAGCAGGGGGGTGGGAAACTGCAGTGGCAGCCCCCGTGAGAAAAAAAAACCCGGAAGCCTCCCCGTGGCAGATAAGGGACAATTTCATCTGGCCCTAAGGGGCCCACTGCTGCCCAGAGCCAAGCCATGAGCAACACAGTCCGTGCCTCTGTGAGAACACATCCACGAAAACAAACAAACAAAGAAACAAACAAAAGCCTGCTGCTCAACAGCAGTTGGGAGAGCGAGAAACCCCCCCGCAGACACCAAAGTCAGTGCAGAAGGAGGGGGAGGAGGCGCTCCAGGCGCTGGAGCCGAAGCCCCCCCTGCGGCCGCTGGAGAGGCCCCTGGCGGAGCAGGCTGTTCCCCCCTCCCCGATGCTTGGGAAACTGAACAAACACCACACCAAATATGCAAATATACCATAACTTCTAGACTGTTACTTAGATAATGCCTACATCCTCTTTCCCTGCTCATTCAACTTCAAACAGCTCTGTTAAATATTACATGCCACACCTTTAACACCTTCAGCAACTCTTTTAACACTTCCTTTATCTTTTTCCAGCCTGTACTTTTCTAATACCAGCACCAAAGGCTCAGTCAGGGTCCAACTTAATTCCATACCTTTTCCCTCCAAGATACTGAAACAACATATCAATATAGCATATTTCATCCCATTTTCCTTCTTTCCTCCTTCTTCCGCTCCAGATATTCCCATTCGAAGTGGCCAGCCTGGCCACACTTAAAACATCTTATCAAAGCCTGTCTCTGCTAGGACTCGGGCCACAACACAGGCAGCCTTCTTTGCCTGCCATTCCTTCATCTCTCTTCTTCTCCTTTCCATCCTGGCCCTGACTCCCCCTGAAGATTTTCTTCATCTTTCTCCAACCCTTTGCCTCACTACCCGCTGCACTGTCAATACCATTAGTTTCGATCTTTTTTTTTTTTTTTTTTTTTTTTTTCCCTTCTTATCTCCCCTCCAGACACACCCCTCCAGGGCCTCCCGCAGGAGGGTCCCCCAGTGACTGTTCACTACATTCCCCCACCTTCTGAAGCATTTTCTGCGTATTTTGCCAGGCTTTAATCACACAATGAACTTTCAAGAGCCCTTGGGATACTGGGTCCTCAGGTCTCATCCCCAAGTACTTTCTCATTCTGACACTAAGTCTCTCATATAATTTCTGTGTTGCACACTATTATTATTCCAGCCAGGATTGGCAAGTGGGTATTTCTGCCCTGCCGGTATTAGCCCTGGTCCTGGAGGATGAGCTCTTTCCCATTCTTGTATAGCAGCTCTCCTCCTGATCATTCCCATTTCTTTCCCTGTAAACAACATACTTATAGACATAATTCCCTCCCCCAAGAGTATAAATCAGGTCGTAGGAACTGGTCTAATTGTTCAGCTAGGCTGTTGGGGTCCTTGAATAAAGACTTCCTCTCCTTCTTAAAAGTCCTAACCTCTCTGCTGGTAAGGAGGAGGGGGTAGTTCACCTAAGAGGATACACAGTTAGTGTTAGTACTGTTAGTATCAGGGAAGGCAAAATTCTCAACATATCTTCTACCTTGTTCTAATTCTTGCCAGAGCCTAGAGTACGATCCTTCTTTAGGGACAGTGTTAATTCCAGTCCCTGTCTCCCTTCCTGGAGTGACTGCTGCTGCCACCAGTTCAATATTAAGATTATAGGGAGCATAACTTGGCTCCTTCTCTGAAAAAGGAATCTTATTGTTTACACATAAATTTAAAGCCTGAATTTTCATCAGACCCGTATTTTGGCCAAAATACTGCTGTTTCCTTAATTGATTCTTTTGTCCAGACTGATACACAATGTTTAACCTTTTTTTTTTTTTTTTTTTTTTTAATTACTTTTATTTTACAATCCCTCTAATTTTGGGATTATGTTTCCAATTTCTTATCATTTTTCAGGAAGAACTATTAGTAGGCACTCCCCCAGGGATATCTCCCTGTCCCCTGGAACTCATATTTTCCCATTTTTCCTAACCCTCGCCAGTATTGATTTAAAGATCAAAGCCGAATTTCCTTAAGTGGTATATTCTTTATTGCAGCGCTGGATGCACGGGGGATCCTTCCGCCTATCGTGCATGTTTGAAGTGACAAACTATCTCGTATTTATACAGCGAAACAATGAATATTCAATCAGCACCTATACATATTCATTACCTAACCCCGCCTACCCTCGCTTCGTATGCTAATCAGCTTATCAGTCCTTGCGCTTGTGCAAAGCCTTCCAAGAATTGTGGGCCAGGGTCTCCAGGATGTGGGCAGTGGTCTTTGGGAGGAAGGCCGTAGGTCTTCCTCGTAATGCACTTTCTTAATCAGTTGTTTTCCAGGCTGTAAAAATGCTGAGTTGTCTTTCGGTTTAACTGGGGGGGTCGGCGGATAACAGGATGTCTCAATTAACAAGACATAACAGACAGTTGACTCAAGTTATCTCAAGTCTTAGCCTGACTGAGTGTTAACGGATAATGGGGTGTTTTCAAATAACAAAATGCTTAAACATAACAGAAGGTCTACAGATAACAAGATGTTGTTTACTTTGTCCTTGCTAACTTTTAATCACAAGTTCTATTCTATCCTAAAGTAAGTTTATACAATATCAAACCACAAGCTTTATTCTATCCTAAAGTGAGTTTATACTATATCATTCCCCCCTTTTCTGGAAAATCTAGTAAATTCTTTTACTTAATACGAAAATTTTCTTCCCAGTCTTTATGATATGTACCCCTCAATACCTTACCATGCACATTTGTCAAGGAGGTTAACATGGACATTCGTCGTAACAATTTCCAATTCCAAACAAGTAACACAAAAGACAATATTAAACTTATACCAACTAATATCAATAAAACAATAATTGGGTGACTCAATGTGTTCAAAATTCCAGTTACAGTTGGCGACCATCCAAAAAGTGTATCCCACCAGTTGTGACTTGTGTCCCGTTTTACCCTTTGCAAAACTCTGCTTATTTCCTTTGTATCATGATGGACAGTAATTAGAGTCTTCTCTCCACTTTCCTGAATACCTTTTAAAATTCTAATCAGGTCTTGGTGTCTAACTAGTTGCTTCACTAGTGTGAGGTTTATCCCAATAGGTGTAGGTAGTAACTTATGATACATTGTGTTGTTAGACTTGATCAGCTGGTGGGATACCACTGGTGCCAAATATAGAAAATCACACCCGACGATTCTAACAAAGTTACAAATACAAAAATTAGAATGATTTCTGTTATGGAGAGTTATATTCTCCTTGTCTATTTCTACAAAATCACAAGCAGTTCTTAAACACACGCACCCTTGACCAACATATACAAGCACAGTCTTTAGACTAGTATTTGGATGAATTTCAAAGTGGCAGATACCTTGCTCTGTGTCAAAACATACATCCTGAGCATCAATTGTATTACTTTCACAAATAAATCCTTGTTGTTCCCGTGTAACACATGATTCTAGATTTACAGACTGCCATTTCCCATTCTCCATCCGTGCCCATGTTCTATGCTCCGAAGGATAAAGCACTGTCTTCTCATGGTTTAATCCTAGTGCAAGGATCGGGTGAATAACATGAACTGTGGCATTACGTATAGTAAGCACGAAGGCAGTAGCCATGTTAACAACGGGATCATAAGTAAAATTCACCAGGGTCCACCAAGACTGGAACTTCTTTTCAAAATCATTGGTATTGTCCCAGACTGCCTTTCGGACTTCAGCTGGAAAAATGCCTTCACTTCCTTCCCTAATGATCAAGGCAGCCATTGCCTGTAACCATAACTGTGCTTGCATACAACTAAGAGCTAAGGATACATTATCTTGTGCTCCTAATTTTTGCCATTCTGATGGTTTACATAAATAGTTACCATTTGTTCGCCAGATGACCATAACTGCTAACTTTCCATTAAAGTTCTTATCCTCTGTTGTTACGGCTTTAGTTCAAGGCTACCCTCCATTCTCTATTATCACAGAGGCACCTTCTTGAATCACAATTACAACTATAAGCCATAAAAACAAAACAATTCTATGAACAAATTTTCTGCCAACCATATTACCAAATACTCCCGACCATAATGTCCTCATTTTGTTCGACTAAGCTTTAGTTTCAGTTCATCGTCACCTAGTGTTACTTTCCAAGGAGCTCCTGGAGCCTTCTTCACTCGGGAATAGTGGATCCAAGCAGCTTGTTCTCTAATCTTGATAGCAGTGTGAGTTGTCAGCAACACTTGATACGGTCCATTCCATTTTTCCTCTAGGGGTTGTCCTGAAAAAGTCTTTATATATATATAGTCCCCAGGCTTAAAGGGGTGGATTGGTTGATCCAACCCTCTAGCCCTGGTCCCTAAAACAAATTTATGTACTTTATTTAATTGTTTTTGAAGTGCAGTTATATAAGTATATAAATATTCTGATCCCAGCTGCGTTAGATCCTCTCCGCTAAACAGAAATTGATATGGCCTTCCATACAAAATTTCAAAGGGGCTCAAATTCTCTTTTACTCTAGGTTTAACTCTAATTCTGAGTAATGCTAAAGGGAGGGATTGAGGCCATGACAAATTAGCCTCTTGTCCAATTTTAGCTATTTGTTGTTTAATTAAATGGTTCATTTTTTCTACCTGTCCACTTGCCTGTGGTCTATAAGGAGTATGCAGTTGCCAATCTATCTTTAAGATCTTACTTATCTGTTGCACCACTTGTGCACAAAAATGTGAACCTCTATCAGAAGACATTGCTACTGGAATCCCGTAGCGTGGTATTATTTCATTTAACAAGACTTTAACCACTTCTCTTGCTTTATTTGTTCGACAAGGAAAAGTTTCGGGCCATCCTGAAAACGTGTCAGTCAGAACCAGAAAATAACAATACCCCCCTTTTCTAGGGAGTTTCGAAAAAATCAATTTACCACTGTTGTCCCAGATAAATTTCCTTTACTGATTATTCCAAATTTTATTCTATTCCTGGTATTGGGGTTATTAAATAAACAGATGCTACATTGTTGAGTTACTTGTTTTCCCCAATGTGTTTTATTGTGTTCCGTAAGAACTATGGGCCATGTCAAATTAGAGGGTATTATTACACAGTTATCTTTTAAATATACTCATCTATCTGGTTTCATTTTACCTTTCAAATGTTCATGTATATAGTTTGGATTTTACTGTCTGGTATTAAAGACGATGTCTTCACCTCAGTTATTTCAGCTGCCTGTTTAGCCTCCTGATCTGCCAATCGATTTCCAATTTCAAAGTCAGCGTTCCCTTTTGGTGTCCTTGACAATGAATGATAGCTACCTTTTCTGATTGTTTTACAGCCTCTAACAATTTTAAAATTTCTTCAGCATGGGTTTTTTTTTTTTTTTTTTTTTTTTTTTTTTCTGTTTTCCCTGAGCAGTCAGCAATCCACTTTCTTTCCAAATTGCTCCATGAGCATGTACCACGCCGAATGCATATTTAGAGTCTGTCCAAATATTTATTTTCCTTCCTGCTGCTAGTTCCAGTGCTCGTGTAAGAGCAATTATCTCTGCTTTCTGGGCGGATGTCCCAGGGGGTAATGGTTTAGATTCGATTACCTGTTGAGCAGTTGTAACAGCATATCCTGCCTTACGTTGTCCTTGTTTTACAAAGCTGCTCCCATCAGTATACCAAGATTCATCAGCATCTTCTAAAGGTTCTTCCTTAAGATCGGGTCAACTAGAATACACAGTCTCCATTGTTTCTATACAATCATGAGTTATAGGTTCATCCAGAGTTCCGCTAAGGAAAGAAGCTGGATTTACGATGTTAGTGACCACAATTTCCACATCATCTTGTTCTACTAATATTGCTTGATAATTTAAAAATCTTTGTGGTGAAAGCCAATGGTTTCCTTTTTGTTCCAAAAACTGTTGAGACCATATGGGAGACTAACACTGTCATTTTCTGTCCCATTGTAAACTTCCGAGCTTCTTGTATATTGATAACAACAGCTGCAACAGCTCGAAGGCATCCGGGCCATCCTTTACTTACTTCATCTAATTGTTTAGAGAAGTAAGCTACTGCTCGTTTATAGGGACCCAATCTTTGTGCTAGTACTCCCAAAGCTATCCCTTGTCTCTCATGAGAAAACAACCAAAAGTGTTTCGAGAGATCCGGTAATCCCAAAGCCGGAGCTTGCGTCAATTCTCGTTTAAGTTGTTTAAAGGCATTTCGTGCTTCTCCAGTCCAGACTAACTTTGACTGATTACTCTTTATCAATTCATATAGAGGCTTTACCATTAGTCCATAATTATAAATCCAAAGGCGACACCAACCTGTCATTCCTAGAAAGGTTCGTAGCTCCTTTACCGTTTGGGGTTCTGGAGTCCGGCAAATGACTTCCTTATGTTCAGTTCCTAGTTCTCGCTGACCTCCCGAAATTCCAAATCCCAGATAGGTCACACTTTGTTGAACCAGCTGGACTTTCTGTTGAGAGACTCGATATCCATTTAAACCCAGAAAATTAAGGAGACTTATAGTCCATTGAATACAACTCTCTTTAGTCTTGGTAGCTATTAAGAGATCATCTACGTATTGTAACAAAGCCCCTTCAGTGTCCGGAGGTATCCAAGTTTCAAGTTCCTTTGCTAATTGGTTTCCAAAAATAGTGGGGCTATTCTTGAATCCTTGAGGTAGCACTGTCCATTGTTAGCTGCGTCTTTCTGCCTGAGTCAGGGTTTTCCCATTCAAAGGCAAATAGATTTTGGCTTTCAGTGGCTAAAGGCAGGAAGAAGAAGGCATCTTTTAAATCCAGTACGGTAAACCAGACTTGACTATTCCTTAATTTAGTCAGCAAAGTATAAGGGTTTGCCACTACTGGATGTATATCCTCAGTGATCTTATTTATGGCCCTCAGATCCTGAACTAGCCTATATCTTTTTCCATCTGCCTTTTTAATTGGCAATATGGGTGTACTATATTCTGATTCACATTCAATCAATAATCCATACTGTATAAATCTATCAATTATCTCTTTAATTCCTTTCCTATCTTCTATCCTCAAAGGATATTGATTAAACTTAACAGGTTTCTCTCCTGGCTTTAATTTAACAATTATTGGGGTCACATTTTTAGCTCTTCCAGGAACTTCAGTGGCCCAAACTCCTGGATATACTTTATTTATGATCTCTAAGGGTATTTCACTTTTAAGGTCTGTTTATATTAGTGCCAGGCTTAACACATTTATTAGTTGTTCTTCTCCTATCCTTAATTCCATTTTCCCTTTTTCAAAGATAATTTCTACTTCTAATTGTTCTAACAAATCTCAACCTAATAGAGATTTTGGAGATCCAGGTGGATATAAAAACCTATGTATCCCCATTTGTTTCCTGTTATAAATGAGGTCTGAATTTTGTAATATTTATAAAACAAATATTTCTAAAAGGTATATAAAAGGCAAGTAAACAGTGCTGGATGTGCAGGGAGTCTATGCTCCACCAACACGCACACACAAACATCAAACGTTCTAAATACATGTATACAGAGTATACAGATATTATATATTATATATTATTATTACAATATATTATATATATATTATATATTGTTTATATATTATATAGTATTATTGCAGATTATTATTATATAATATATATATCATATAATATACAATATACAATCATATATATATATATATAATTATATATTATATATTATACATCACATATTATACATTATATATTGCTTTACATAATAACCCGAGTATGACTATACATACATACAATCAGGATAGGTAACAAACAATCCTTTAAGTTCCATAACTTAACAGTCTCTATTCTCCCAGCCTGTTCCTCTTCACTTCTTTTTCCTGCTTCTTTACTGATGTAACTTCATAGTGTTGCTTTTTTTTTTTTTTTTTTTTTTTTTTTTTTTTTCTCCTTTGAGGGCAGGCTCCCCTCTTATACCCTTCTCTCCACAGCAGTTCTTTTCAAAACAGCTTTTTTTATTGGTCAAACAACTTTGAATGTAACAACAACAGCAAACACCCAGAAACATCCATGCCTTATGGACTGGAGAACAAGAGAACCAGCTGGAGAACAAGAAACCGGAGACTGCATGAAGTCTCCTGAATCACCCTTCTTTGTTAATATCAACCATTTTCTCGACACGAATTACCACTCCATATATAGCATTTCCCCAAATTGTACTTCAAAGGTTCACGAAAATAAGCCTTTTTGGTTGCACCCTTTTGCCCTAACATAATCATTCCATAAAGGCATTAATGCTTGATTTAGAACTGAATACGTTGCCCCATATCAATAAAAAATTCACTTCTGTTCCTCTCCTAACTTCATTATAATCAGTGGAGGATTTGCTAGGGTAGATACCCCAGGTCCCCCTTAGACCTGTTGAAATCAGGGGCCGATGATTACCCTAGAAACAGGCTAGTCAATTTGTCGTCCGAAGCCAGGTCCAAACCATTGTTTTTTTGTTGTTGTTGTTGTTGTTTTTTTTTTTTTTTTTTTTTTCTCCTCCTTCCCCATTATATTTCAGAGTTGGTTCAAAAATTCCACAGGGGTTTCTTTTAGACCTTATTGGAAGCATATTCTCAATTCCCAATTCGTCCAGATTTTAGTATTTACTTAACTGTTCATAATTTTCAGGATGATTAGGGTTTTAGTGGGGGTCGGTCAGGGAAATGCAATTGTCCACAGTTCCCTGAGCGATCCCATCGGCAATCTGAGCTCACACATGAACTCAGGTTGTTTTAAGAGTTAACTGCTTTTCTGTTTCTGTGACAACTCTCTGGGACCCATCATGATCCCTTTGCCCCAGAGGGCTAACACCCAAGATTTTAAGATCTCAGCCCCGGGCTGAGGCAGAACTGTTAACATTCCTACATCCTCTTTCCCTGCTCATTCAACTTCAAACAGCTCTGTCAAATACTACATGCCACACAACCTTTACCACCTTCAACAACCCTTTTAACACTTCCTTTATCTTTCTCCAGCCTGTACTTTTCTAATGCCAGCACCAAAGGCTCAGTCAGGGACCAACTTAATTCCGTACCTTTTCCCTCCAAGATGCTGACAACATTCCATTCTATTTTCCTTCTCAAAAACAACATTGACTGTAGCAACGTATTATGGTTTAAGGCTCCATTAAAAGGCCACTTTTTTCCATATTACAACTTATAAAGCAGCCACCATTGATAACAATATTTTATCAGAGTTTTCTTATTTTCACCTCCACCCGGGACCCCTCCTATATCCTTCCAATGACTTAAAATACAGCCCAACGTACTTTTCTTAGGAATTTCACTGCTTTCTCGCCCCCCCATTTTCTAATTCACAATTTCAGAATATATGTATCACTTACAAAAATGTGGGCACGCAGGTATCTTTCAATAGCGATGTCACAAAACTACTATTATTACCAGGAGATATTGCCAAAGTCACAATAACAATAATCAGAGTCAAATTCCACATGCGATAGGTCAGAAAACCAAAATATGTAACACTGTAACGATATCTTTCTTATAACAACGTCACAAAACTTATTATTATCACCAAGAAAATAGACAAAATCGCAGTAACAATAACCAGAGTTAAATACCACATTCCATGAGTCAGAAAACCAAAATAGGCAACACGATTCCAGATGGACCTTAAAGCGAGCTCTTTCCTTAAGGTCCCCAAATATACTTATGGTTCTTACCACAAAGTATATACCAAATACTGCCTTGCAGAAGATCACCTTCCGACTTACAGACAGTTCCAGATCCAGATGGACCTCAAGGTCCCCAGATATACTTGTGGTACTAACCACAAAGTATATACCAAATACTGTCCTGCAGAAGATCACCTTCCGACTTAACGGACAGTTCCAGATGACCGGTCTACCAGAAAACCAAACCAGAATAAAGAATATACTCACTTACAATGATGGGGTCCTTGTCTGCCTCTGCAGTGATCCAGTGAGTCGAGGAGTCCCTCCGGGAAATCCCGGGGGTACCCTAGGGAGTCCTGTCCCCAGCGGGTCCTGCAGACTGGCAGAGAGGTTGTCCCATCTGGGGTGCCAAATTGATTTAAAGATCAAAGCCGAATTTCCTTAAGTGGTATATTCTTTATTGCAGCGCTGGATGCACGGGGGATCCTTCCGCCTATCGTGCATGTTTGAAGTGACAAACTATCTCGTATTTATACAGCGAAACAATGAATATTCAATCAGCACCTATACATATTCATTACCTAACCCCGCCTACCCTCGCTTCGTATGCTAATCAGCTTATCAGTCCTTGCGCTTGTGCAAAGCCTTCCAAGAATTGTGGGCCAGGGTCTCCAGGATGTGGGCAGTGGTCTTTGGGAGGAAGGCCGTAGGTCTTCCTCGTAATGCACTTTCTTAATCAGTTGTTTTCCAGGCTGTAAAAATGCTGAGTTGTCTTTCGGTTTAACTGGGGGGGTCGGCGGATAACAGGATGTCTCAATTAACAAGACATAACAGACAGTTGACTCAAGTTATCTCAAGTCTTAGCCTGACTGAGTGTTAACGGATAATGGGGTGTTTTCAAATAACAAAATGCTTAAACGTAACAGAAGGTCTACAGATAACAAGATGTTGTTTACTTTGTCCTTGCTAACTTTTAATCACAAGTTCTATTCTATCCTAAAGTAAGTTTATACAATATCAAACCACAAGCTTTATTCTATCCTAAAGTGAGTTTATACTATATCAGTATGTGCTACAGAATTTTCCCTTCTGCAGTGTGCCACACACCAACGTACTGAAAAATGGGGGTGTACCGCAAAGCACTTCCCCGTGCAAGCGTTACCGCACACCTATGAGTTTACCAGATTCCCTGGAACTCGTACTTCCCATCTTTCCTAACCCTCGCCAGTATGTGCTACAGAATTTTCCCTTCTGCAGTGTACCACACACCAACGTACTGAAAGATGGGGGTGTACCGCCAAGCACTTCCCCGTGCCAGCGTTACCGCACACCTGAGTTTACCAGATTCCCTGGTGTACTTCCAAGCACTTCCCCGTGCAAGGATTACCGTACACCAGATTCCCCTGGTGTAGTGCCAGCACTTCCCCGTGCAAGGGCTTACCATACACCAGATCACCCGACCCCCAAGGCAATACTTAATATTTCTTACCTTGGTCTGTGCACAGAGTTACCGGATCGATTCTTAAAAACCCGGAGTGCCTACCTTCTTCCTTTCCCCACTACTTCA
The DNA here is from genome assembly GCF_964035555.1 of Netta rufina. Taxonomy (NCBI): domain Eukaryota; kingdom Metazoa; phylum Chordata; class Aves; order Anseriformes; family Anatidae; genus Netta; species Netta rufina. The sequence continues at coordinate 3,835,523 of NC_140139.1, read as the reverse complement.
CGGATCCTGCCTCTTTAACCAGTCTCGGGCCCTCTGTCAGCTTTCCGCAGAACCGCCACCGTCGATGCACAGGACCGCTGAAATCAGCGGGGCATGCCTTCCTGCTGCTGCGGCGGTGGGGCTCCCCAGTAGGTGACCGGATCCCGGACGAGCCCCCAAATTGTGAGAAACACTCCATAGCCAATAACTTAGGCTCAGGCGAGGATCTCAGTGAAGTAGTAATTTATTCGCGATTGCAATGGCGGGCGCCCCACAAGCAGGAGAGAGCGCATCTACTAGTTCCAAAACACAGTTTATATACCTTTTGATGGCAGGACCCTCCCCTGTTTCCCCACTGAGTGGGTAATCCAGATTCACAATCTATCTGATGCTTCACAAACAATGCATGGCCTTCAGTCGCCAGCCTGTTAAATTTCAAATTTCTTTTGACATTTTTACTGCTTGAAGTGGTAATGTTTCTTCACTTATCTGACTTGACTTGACACCATGATTTTCACCTAATTGTCCTAAGGAGTCTGATTGTCTGCATTTTACAAGGTTGCCTGCTAAACTTTTCTTATCACTGTAAGCATATCTCAGTACCACATTCCCTCCTTCTAAACAATGTAACTCTGCAAAAACAACATTTCTATTCCCACAGGTGTCAAGTCAAGTCAGATAAGTGAAGAAACATTACCACTTTAAACAGTAAAAAAGTCAAAAGAAATTTGAAATTTAGCAGGCCAGCAACTGAAGGCCATGCATTGTTTGTGAAGCATGGGATAAACTGTGAACCTGGATTACCCTCTCAGTGGAGAAACAGGGAAGGGTCCTGTCATCAAAAAGTATATAAACTGTGTTTTGGATCTAGTAGATGTTATAAGTTAGACCACACAATTTACTGGTCTATTGAAATTATTTTATTAATCAAATAAGCAGACACAAGCAAAACAGCGCTGGGGGAGTCTCCGCTCCACCACGGCACGCAACTTCCCCTTTCCAGTGTTGCTGTTTCATAGCATTGAAGTTCCGGCTTGTCAAGACTTGTCGAGACCTGTCGACTTGTCGAGACCTGTCCTGAGACTGCGCAGTCTGTTGTTGGGGGTCGTTATTCTTCCTCCGGTGATCATGCGTTGTGCTTGTGTTCAGGTGGGGGCAAAACAGGATATCTTGCGGTGGGTGGGTGGTATCTTACAAAATCTTTGTTTTAACAAGGATGTTCACCCAACCCCCCTTCCCCATTTGTCCCCATGTTACAATGCCGTGAGTTGTGAAACCTTATCTCCTCAGTAGATTCTTTAAATTCTCAAGGACAATGAACAAACCCCTACTAATTTATCACAATCCCTCCTTTTTCTTTTTCTAACATATTTTGTTCATTGAATTTTTGCAATATCTGCTTGCTGAGCATCAAAGTTTCTGCGTCGTCCTCCTCCTGCTCAAGAGATTCATACTTATCATGCACGAGCATAAGATGAGCAGCTTCTAATCGACTTTTCACAATTGCGATTACTTGATTGAATATACATGGTCCAAAAGTCAGTGTTAATATAAGTAACAACAAGGGGGCCCTGCTATGGTTGATAGCAGGGTAGTAAGCCAAGGTGAGTAATTAAACCAGGATTCATACCAATTCTGACGAGCCTCATTTTCCCTTTTGCGTTTTTCTAATCCTTCCCGCAATTTAGTCATTGTATCTCTTACCACCCCAGTATGATCTTTACCAGATGGTATTCAGCCACTGTGTGATGGGTATATGTATACTCTTCAGTGTGGTATAGAATCCTTGGTATAATGACCACCTGTACACAAAAATCATGAGATGTGTTAAAAAATTTTAAAGATAGGCAAGGAATGACTCCCAACAATGAACATACCCACCTAGTGTTATTTGCAGGAATTTGTGTGTTTGGTACTTTTTTTTTTTTTCAGTGGCATGGTGCAGATCATTTTTATCTCTTGGAACTGTGCCGATACATCTACCTTTTCCCGTAACTTGGGTCAAAGTTATCCCGATTTCCTGACCCCAACTGCACTTGGAAGAATTTGAATATGGGGGCTTAACACTTACACATAGCCAGCACCCTTCAGTTATCTCCTCGGGTACAACCCCTTTCTTTTTTCACAATGCTTGGAAGCAGCGTGGGAAAGGATAACTCTGTCGACTTATTAGAAAACACTGTAGTAGGTTGGGCAGTCCCAGGTATCTTTACAGTCTGGACAACCAAACCTTCCCCTATTAACTCTTTATTAGGCCCGACTACCTTGGAAGTCTCAGGTTTTTCCTTCTTTATTAGTATGAGTCCTCCCCTATCTGTTCCGTGTTTGTAAAATCTGACATTTTTCCTAGTACTCAGCTAGTATCGTCCGAGTTTGTTATATTTATATATAGAACCTTGCAAATTTCTTTATTTCCGTGGAAGGTTCCTGTATACCCTATACCATGCCCTCGCCACCTGTAACAAGGATCCAATTGTTGGTTACAACCTTGCAGCCCATATTCCACTTGTAAGAATTTATCCCGACCAGCCCCGAGTGTCCAGTCTGTAGCAATGGTTTCACACCCCCGGTATGCACAATAATACACGTTCAGGCATTTACAGTATCCCTTTCCCGGGTTAGAACTTGGGCAGAAATAAAATCCCATATATTCCCAGCATCGGGGCCTCGAGATCAGCTGACATAGTGTAGAAGTAAAGCTTGCCCCCCCCCCGATGTTATCTGGGTTGCAATAACCTGTTGATCTTCGAATCGACTTAAAGTCCATTTAAAAGGTTGGTGGGGGTGGTGTTGAGTCGCTATGCAGGATGAAATTACTGCGAGAACCCCCAAATACCGATAGGAATGGCTGAGGCCCATTTCTTTCCCCACTTATTCACTCCTCTGCCTCATTCGTCAGTTGGGTTGCAGCCAACTACGAGGTTTTAGTTCTTCTCGGCAGCAGTAGTGATCTTCAGGGGAGAGCCTCTACCTTAACCCATGATACCTATCGAGTTCGTCGCAATGTGAGCTTCAGGTCTTTGTTTCCTGGAGCGATCTCCCACTTCTCATCACAGATGGGTCCTTTAACACGGCTGGCATGTGTCCATCCTTTCTCCGCAGTCCGGACGACTGTTTCTGTAGTAAGCAAAACAACATAGGGGCCTTCCCCATCGTGGTGTTAAAATAAAAGTCTCTTTCCAAGTCTTAATTAGAATTGAGGGTGATCAAGTGGCAATTCCAAGTCATAGGGCATACCATATAGCATTTCAAAAGGAGAAATTCCTACATCAGTTCTGGGCTGCATCCATATGTTTAACAGTGCAAGGGGTAAGCATTTTACCCAAGAAGCCTTAGTTTCCAGCATAAGTTTTGTTAGTTGTTTCTTAATTTCACCATTCATTCGCTCTACCTTCCCAGAAGAGGAGGGGTGCCAGGGGCTGTGAAAATCCCACTCAATCTCTAAGGCCTGCTTTAATCCTTGCAGTAAAGCTTTACACCCATTCAGTCACGTGGTCAATTAGGACAAACAAGTAATTCAGTAAAGTTTACCTGTATACTTTGGAAAGGTCAAAGCCCTGGCTCCCGTCCCCCTCTAGATAGGTTACAGAAGACCTTTTTATTTACCCTTTGACATATAGTACATCCTCTGCATGTGTGCTTCCCTAAAGTATATATTTCTACACAGACATGCTTTCTTAGAACATCACACATTGCTTGCACCTCCCAATGACTCTTCTGATGTAAAACAGTTAATATTTGCCTCATTATCACTTCATTCAGCATTTCTCTCCCATCAGGGAGTATCGATTTTCCTTAAAATGATCCACATATTTGTAACATTAATACCTTCTTGGGAGGTTGTAATTGCTCCAAAATCTTTTTTTAGAATTTACCCAAATAGATAGGTGGCCCTGTAAACCCCTGAGGTAAAATTGTCCACCTATATTGTTGCTTCCGCCCCCATTTCAGGGTCTTTCCAGTCAGAGGTGAATATACACGTATGTTTGCTCTCAGGGCCAGAGAGCACTCCATTAATAACACTGTTATTCCAGTCTAACAATTTACTAGTTGAATGCCCAATTTCATCATCAAATCCCTTCCCAACAAGTTAGTATCCGCCTTGGATACATACAATAATTGCCCAGTGATCATTTTATCCCCTGGTCTCAGCTTAGTATTCCCCAAAAGTGGCACTGTTATCCCAGTACCTTCTACCCCCATCACATTTAGGGTTTCATTAGTTAATTTAATCCCTGAAGCTTTACAAGTCAGTAATGACTTAGCTGCCCCAGTGTACTGGGTTTGATGGCAGGGTTCGGGGGGGGGGGGGGGGGGGGGGGGGGTGAGGGGTATGGGAGTGGGAAACTGCAGTGGCAGCCCCCGTGAGAAAAACCCAGAAGCCTCCCCGTGGTAGATAAGGGACACTTTCATCTGGCCCCGAAGGGGCCCACTGCTGCCCAGAGCCAAGCCATGAACAATACAGTCCGTGCCTCTGTGAGAGCACATCCACGAAAACAAACAAACACAGAAACAAACAAAAACCTGCCGCTCAACAGCAGTTGGGAGAGCGAGAAACCCCCCCCACCCGCAGACACCAAAGTCAGTGCAGAAGGAGGGGGAGGAGGAGCTCCAGGCGCTGGAGCCGAAGCCCCCCTGCGGCTGCTGGAGAAGCCCCTGGTGGAGCAGGCTGTTCCCCCCCTCCCCGATGCTTGGGAAACTGAACAAACACCACAGCAAATATGCAAATATACCAAAACTTCTTAGACTGTTACTTAGATAATGCCTACATCACCTTTCCCTGCTCATTCAATTTCAAACAGCTCTGTTAAATACTACATGCCACACCTTTAACACCTTCAGCAACCCTTTTAACACTTCCTTTATCTTTCTCCAGCCCGTACTTTTCTAATACCAGCACCAAAGGCTCAGTCAGAGTCCAACTTAATTCCATACCTTTTCCCTCCCAGATACTGAAACAACATATCAATCAATATACCATATTTCATCCCATTTTCCTTCTTTCCACAAAAACAACATTGACTGTAATATGGTGTTATAATTAATAGTTCCATTTAGGGGCCACTCCGCTCCATCCTCTAGTTTATAAAGTGGCCACCATTGATTACAATATTTGATAAGAGTTCTTTACTTTCTGTACCCTCTCACCCCACTATATCCCTCCAATGTGTTAGTATACATCCTAGAAGGCTTTTCCTCGGGATTTCTTTGCTTTGAACTTTTCCTATTGTAATCTACAGTGGTTAATATTCCACTGTTTTCCTAGAAGCTCTTTACTAGTCAATCCCAATCCCTCCAAAATCCACAATATATAGATACACAAGTAAAATCAGACCACTGTAAATTAACTGCCTGTTGACAATTATACTGAGGACATTTAAACCTGATGAGCCGATAATATGCCTGGGCAAATTTTGTTCCCTTAGATATACACCTCAATGGCAGTTCTTATATTTACATATTTACATATTAACATATGAATAAAAGAATACTTTAACAAATATGCCCGGGCTTTTATATATATAATATAAAATGTACAGTTATTATTCCAGTTAGAATTATTCCTCAGCAGCTGCAAACATTATGCCAGTTGCCATTAAAGCTCACTTACCCTCCTCCTGTCCTTTTCTTAAAATCTCGGACATCCCCAGAGTTAATGGGGATGGCCACATATTCCATTCCTTGCTGGGGTCCCCCCATCGCTATTTCTCGTAGGGGATATAATCCCTCCCTTAAAGCAGATTTCTGATTTCTTGCCCTGCTTCTGGTTACCGGCCCCTGTGTTTCATGATCCGATTCCAATTCTCCTGGGTTAGCTAATTCGTGGAGTCCATTAAGGACGGGAGCCGTTGATGTGGGCGGTGGAATATAGGGCGGGGGCGGTGTCGGGACTTCCAAGTCCTTTCTCTTTTTATCCCGCCCTCCTTTTTCTTTTAGAGGACATAGATGCATCCTCGTATCTGAATTTATCCAGAGGTGCGCATACTCACTTTCTTCCAGACTAAAGGGTTCCTTTGAGTTTACATAAATATTTAGGCCTGACAAACCCAATCTTTAAAAGACCCAAATACAGGCCAGTAAAGGTGGTCTCCTTGAATCTGTTTACCACCCCAAACTTCAACACAATAATGTATCATTTTTACTTTATTCCTTCCCCGCCTAAAAGGGGAATCCTCCCAATTTTTAATCATTAATCCCGGGGTAACCTAACATCAGACGTTACCCCACCCATGGGACCAGAAGGCTTACTCTTCTTCTGTCCCATCTTCCGGAACACCTTCACACACACACACATGGATCGCTTCCCCCTTTTCGTGGCCCAGTCCCTCGCGGGATGTGGGAACCGCACTACCGAGGGGTCCACACTCGCTTCGTCCGCAATTGGACGTCTCGTTTGTTGTGTTCCGGGATACCCAACCCCAACCGAATGGATCACCGGCCTATACTTACCCACCCTGTGGGTCTTCGTTCGGGCTTCGTGTACAAAGGTTGCCTGGGGTTTACCGGTTTTATTTGCTTGTGTCTAATTTTGGGTTTGTCGGTGAAGGATTTGAATGAAAGTAGTCCTAGCGAAGGCCGCTGAAATCAGCAGGGCGCCCCCTCCGAAGATCTTTCAGCACACTGACAAGGGCTGGGAAAAATGGGACATATGAGTTCCAGGAGACAGGGAGATATCCCTGGGGGAGTGCCTACCGACAGTTCTTCCTGAAGAATGATAAGAAATTGGAAAAATAATCTCAAAATTAGAGGAGATGATAAAAGAAAAAAAAAAAAAGGTCAAATATTGTGTATCAGTCTGGACAAAAGAACCAATTAAGGAAACAGCAGTATTTTGGACAATATATGGGTCTGATGAAAATTCAGGCTTTGTTGCAGGAAGAACAGCCAAAAACACAGCAGACACCAGTATGGTAAGATCATGCTCTTTCTTTATTACCCTAATAGCCTGACTATTTTTATAGCCAATTTAATAGGGGCGGATAGTGTCTCACACAAGATTATTGGTCAAAAGCACTCAGACAAACAACTGCAAGAAAACAACCCCACCTGCAAGAAAACAACCCCCTTGTGATTAGCAGTCACGTAGATCTTGTCCTTGAAGCCAGCTGCTGGCAACAATATTTTTTAATTCCTCAATCGGGTGATATGGGAACACTGTCATGGGAACTCCTCGTAGTCGTCCAGGTAGCTTGGTTTACTCAGCTGCAGCAAGTCATGGCCTCCTTGCTGTTTCAAAAATCCCTCAACAATTCCCCCTTTTTCTTTTTGAGCAAACCAAGCCCGATGTAACACTTTTGCAAGTAACCTTTTAACCACATTTATTACAATACAACACGCAATGATGATTAACACCACAACAAACAGAATCCTTAATCCGTCTTTGATTAATCCCAGTAACCATCTAGGCATCGTTCCAAACAAATCAGTGAGCCATTGATTGAAAGGATTGATATCATATTGAATCTTTCTCATGTGCTCTTTCAGGAAAGTAATGGATTTGTGAATTGACTCATTATGATCAGAAAGGTTCATGCAGCACATTCCCTCAAAGTCATCACACCCATGCCCTTGAGCCAAGAGCAAGAAGTCAATAGCAGCTTGATCCTGTAAGAGCGCATGGCGCAGACTATTTTGATCTGGTAACATCTCCTCAAGTATCTCTGTCATGGCATTGGCTTATTTCTTGGCCCAGCATGCCAATTTTTCTAAAGTATCAAGTGCGGCCGCAGCTGCTGCTCCTAAAACAAAAATTGCCAATGCTGCTCTAGCTGCAACACCAAGCAACTCAACATTATCATTGCAATCTGGTGTGAGCAATGCCTATTTATGTGTGGTGATATCACGCAACTGTGAAAAGCTAGGAGCAAACATAGTAAGTTTACCTAAGTAACATGGACCTCCGATAGCATTTGCAGGGATACCTTGTGTGTTGGGTCTTTCTGAGTGTTGTGTCTATTGCTGCGTAGTGCTGGCACAGCATCAGGACTCCTTCCAAGCCCCCAAGAGCCAGCAGGCTGGGGGTGGGCAAGTGATGGGGAGGGGACATTGCTGGGGCAGCTGACCTAAACCAACCAAAGGGATATTCCATAACACCTGATGTCACACTCAGCAATAAAAGGGGGGGGCTCTCGTGGGGGAGGGGGCTGTTCCTCCTGAACAACCACTACGCGTTTTGAGGCCCTGATTCCCAGGACGTGGCCGAACACCGCTCACTGATGGGAAGTAGAGAATAATTTTTTTCTCTCTCTGTGCTTCCGCGCGGACTGATTGTTTCTTTTGTCTCTGTTTTTCCTCCCCATTCCCTTTTCCTTTAATTAAACCTTTCTCATCTCAAACCTCGAGTTCTCTGTGTTGTATTTTCTCCCCCTTCCTCTTTGAGGAGAGGGGGAGTGAGAGAGCGGTTGTGGTGGAGCACGGCTGCCCACCTGAGTAAAACCACCACAGTCCTTTTTGGCGCCCAACGTAGGGCTCGAGGGTTGAGATAACAATAGCATTGATTGAAGGATTTACAACTAACATATTGGTAGTCATAATGCTCGGTTTTCTGGTAATACTTTTCTGTGTGGATATGTTGTATGTAGCCCACTCTCTGTTTTCTTTTTTCCTTTACATCCGATCGGAGAAAGTGTTGAAGTCTGTGCTTGTTTTTTTTATCATGTTGTGCTGTAACATACTGGCCTTCAGTTTTGTTTGGTATTCAGGCCCGGCATTGTTATCCTCCCGGTCTCATGGAGATTATCGTATTGAAAATATTAAGAATTACAGCGCCTTCTTTTTTGCCCCCAGCAGTCAATCAGTGAATAATATCGGGTGTGGTGCCTTCTACTTTTCTCCCTGTGGGCTAATTACAGCAGCCTTTCAGTATCTTGGATACCCCTGGTCAGATATTATCCTCCTATTACTAGGTCTAGTGTTTGTCTTCTTCCCCAAGGTAAAGTAATTTATTAAGAATATTATCCAAGGACCTGTCCCCAGACAAAGTTGTGGGTGGCAAGGTGTGTGTGGGGATTTGGGCAGGTACCTATCACGGTTTTCTCCTCCAATGGTTCTAAATTTCACCCCTGAACAAGTACAAAATCCAAGAAAACTGGTGGAATGTTTGAAAGACGTATGCCCTGACCCTGGCAATACTAGAGAACTCCACCAGCTTGCTGCGCTCTGCTGGGGTCTGGCTTATGCCTATCAGATGTCAATTAACATTGCCCAGCACTCTCAAGGGGATAGGGAGGTTCTTGAATTTGATGATGAGACAGCACACATTGTGACCACCCCAGAGGACCGACCATCTATGGTATCAGTCGCCCCTATAGTAAAGACAAAACAGTGGAAATGGAGATCAGGTCGTTTAGTAAGGGAAGAAGCTCCTCCTACAGATGAGGGAGAAGAGGAAAAGGCAAGCGGCTCTAAAGCAGCGTTATCACGGCAACATCACGAAGAAGAGACTGAAATCATAGATGAATCAGAAACTACTCGGTCTCTATCCTTGAGTGAGCTGCGAGAAATACGAAAAGACTTCAGTCGTCATCCAGGTGAGCACATCCTCACTTGGCTGCTTCGATGCTGGGATAGTGGGGCCAATACCCAACAGCTAGAAGGCAATGAAGCCAAGCAGCTGGGATCCCTTTCTAGAGAAAGGCTCATTGATAGAGTAATTGGAAGAGAGGCACAAGTTATCAGCCTCTGGAGGCGAATCCTAACAGCTGTGAAAGTGTGTTGGGTCTGTCTGAGCTGGAGTCACCTTTTCCCTGCAGCAGCCCACACAGTGCTGTACTCTGCACTCATAGCTGGAACAGCACTGATATCACTCCAGTGTTGTGTCTATTGCTGCATAGTGCTGGCACAGCATCAGGACTCCTTCCAAGCCCCCAAAAGCCAGCAGACTGGGGGTGGGCAAGTGATGGGGAGGGGACATTGCTGGGGCAGCTGACCTAAACCAACCAAAGGGATATTCCATAACACCTGATGTCACACTCAGCAATAAAAGGGGGGGCTCTCGTGGGAGAGGGGGCTGTTCCTCCTGAACAACCACTACGCGTTTGGGGCCCTGCTTCCCAGGACGTGGCCGAACACCGCTCGCTGATGGGAAGTAGAGAATAATTTTTCCTCTCTCTGTGCTTCCGCGCGGACTGATTGCTTCTTTTGTCTCTGTTTTTTTTTCTCCCATTCCCTTTCCCTTTAATTAAACCTTTCTTATCTCAAACCTCGAGTTCTCTGTGTTGTATTTTCTCCCCCTTCCTCTTTGAGGAGAGGGGGAGTGAGAGAGCGGTTGTGGTGGAGCTCGGCTGCCCACCTGAGTAAAACCACCACAATCCTTTTTGGCGCCCAACGTGGGGCTCGAGGGTTGAGATAACAATAGCATTGATTGAAGTATTTACAACTAACATATTGGTAGTCATAATGCTCGGTTTTCTGGTAATACTTTTCTGTGTGGATATGTTGTATATAGCCCACTCTCTGTTTTCTTTTTTCCTTTACATCCGATCGGAGAAAGTGTTGAAGTCTGTGCTTGTTTTTTTATCATGTTGTGCTGTAACATACTGGCCTTCAGTTTTGTTTGGTATTCAAACCCGGCATTGTTATCCTCCTGGTCTCCTGGAGATTATCTTATTGAAAATATTAGGAATTACAGTGCCTTCTACTTTTCTCCCTGTGGGCTAATTACAGCAGCCTTTCAGTATCTTGGATACCCCTGGTCGGATATTATCCTCCTGTCACTAGGTCTAGTGTTTGTCATCTTCCCCAAAGTAAAGCAATTTATTAAGAATATTATTCAAGAACCTGTCCCCAGACAAAGTTGTGGGTGGCAAGGTGTGTGGGGGGATTTGGGCAGGTACCTATCACGGTTTTCTCCCCCAATGGTTCTAAATTTCACCCCTGAACAAGTACAAAATCCAAGAAAACTGGTGGAATGTTTGAAAGACGTATGCCCTGACCCTGGCAATACTAGAGAACTCCACCAGCTGGCTGCACTCTGCTGGGGTCTGGCTTACGCCTATCAGATGTCAATTAACATTGCCCAGCACCCTCAAGGGGATAGGGAGGTTCCTGAATTTGATAATGAGACAGCACACACTGTGACCACCCTAGAGGACCGACCATCTATGGTATCAGTCGCCCCTGTAGTAAAGACGAAACAGTGGAAACGGAGATCAGGTCGTTTAGTAAGGGAAGAAGCTCCTTCTACGGATGAGGGAGAAGAGGAAAAGGCAAGTGGCTCTAAAGCAGCGTTATCACGGCAACATCGCGAAGAAGAGACTGAAATCATAGATGAATCAGAAACTACTCGGTCTCTATCTCTGAGTGAGCTGCGAGAAATACGGAAAGACTTCAGTCGCCATCCAGGTGAGCACATCCTCACTTGGCTGCTTCGATGCTGGGATAGTGGGGCCAATACCCAACAGCTAGAAGGCAACGAAGCCAAGCAGCTGGGATCCCTTTCTAGAGAAAGGCTCATTGATAGAGTAATTGGAAGAGAGGCACAAGTTATCAGCCTCTGGAGGCGAATCCTAACAGCAGTGAAAGAAAGGTATCCCCACAAAGAGGATATTGTCTACCAAGTAAACAAATGGGCCACTATAGATAAGGGCCTCCAGCAGCTGCGGGAATTAGCTGTGCTGGAGATGCTTTATAGTGATTTAAACAACGCCCAGACACCTAAAGACCCCGATGAAGTGCAATGCACAACGTCCATGTGGCGGAAGTTTGTACGAGCTGCACCCCCAACACATGCCAGCACACTGGCAGTCATGGGTTGGGACGAGGGGATGGGGCCAACTGTGGATACCGTGTCCAACCAGCTTCATAAGTATGAAGAAAATCTCTCTCCCCCAGTACGGGGCTGCATTTCAGCTGTGGAGAAACTGTCCCAACGGTTAGATGAACACATAGCTTCGTCCTCACCTAAACGGAAAAATCTTTCGGCCATCAAGCGCCAGCAGTCCCCAGCTCAAACAAGGGAGAATCCGGGACGCACACCGCGAGGTACCTTGTGGTTTTATTTACGTGACCACGGGGAAGATATGAGGAAGTGGGATGGTGAACCGACCTTGGCCCTAGCTGCTCGGGTACGTGAGCTACGGAAAGATACAACAGCAACAAAGAGGGCCCCTAGGAGGATTGCTGCCCCAGTTTCTGTTGAACAGTCCCCCAGAGGCAGTAGAAGGAATAGTATTACTCCTGACCCTGATGAAGAGATTTCTGCTTCACGTTTGGAAGAAATAATTGATAGATACTCCGACCAGGACTAGTGGGGCCCTGCCTCTGGCCAGGTAGAGGAGAGGGACAACCGGATTTACTGGACTGTGTGGATTCGATGGCCTGGCACACCGGAACCGCAAAAATATAAAGCTTTAGTGGACACAGGCGCACAGTGTACCCTAATGCCGTCAGGCCACCAAGGGGCAGAACCCATCTCTATCTCCGGAGTGACGGGGGGATCCCAAGAGCTAACCATATTGGAAGCTGAAGTGAGTCTAACTGGGAATGAGTGGCAAAAGCACCCCATCGTGACTGGCCCAGAGGCTCCGTGCATCCTTGGCATAGACTACCTCAGGAAAGGGTACTTCAAGGATCCAAAAGGGTACCGGTGGGCTTTTGGCATAGCTGCCTTGAGCACAGAGAAGATTAAGCAGTTGTCTACCCTGCCTGGTCTCTCACAAGACCCTTCTGCTGTAGGATTGCTGAGGATTGAAGAACAGCAAGTGCCAATTGCGACTACAACTGTGCACCGGCGGCAATATCGCACCAACCGAGACTCCCTGATTCCTATCCATGAGTTAGTTCACCATCTGGAGAGCCAAGGAGTGATCAGCAAGACTCATTCACCTTTTAACAGTCCTATATGGCCAGTGCGGAAGTCCAATGGCGAGTGGAGGCTAACAGTGGACTATCGGGGCCTGAATGAAGTCACACCACCACTAAGTGCAGCAGTGCCAGACATGCTAGAACTCCAGTACGAACTAGAGTCAAAGGCAGCTAAGTGGTATGCTACAATTGATATTGCTAATGCATTTTTCTCTATCCCTCTAGCAGCAGCATGCAGGCCACAATTTGCTTTCACTTGGAGGGGCATTCAGTATACTTGGAATCGACTGCCCCAGGGGTGGAAACATAGCCCTACCATCTGCCATGGACTGATCCAGACGACACTGGAACAGGGGAACGCTCCTGAACACCTGCAGTATATCGATGATATCATCGTATGGGGTAACACAGCAGAAGAAGTTTTTGGGAAAGGGAAGAAAATAATTCAAATTCTTCTGAAAGCTGGATTTGCCATTAAACAGAATAAAGTCAAGGGACCTGCACAGGAAATCCAGTTCTTGGGGGTAAAATGGCAGGATGGACGTCGCCACATTCCGACGGATGTGATCAACAAAATAACAGCAATGTCTCCACCAACTAGCAAAAAAGAAACACAAGCTTTCCTAGGTCTTGTGGGATTTTGGAGAATGCATGTGCCAGGCTATAGTCAGCTTGTGAGTCCTCTATATCGAGTGACTCGAAAGAGGAACTCTTTCGAGTGGGGCCCCGAGCAACAACAGGCCTTTGAACAACTCAAACAAGAAATAGCTCGTGCAGTAGCCCTTGGGCCTGTCCGTACTGGACCAGCTGTGCAAAACATACTGTACACTGCAGCTGGGGAGCATGGGCTCACCTGGAGCCTCTGGCAGAAGACCCCAGGAGAAACTCGAGGCCGACCTTTGGGGTTCTGGAGCCGGGCCTATCGAGGATCAGAAGCCAATTACACCCCAACTGAAAAGGAAATATTAACAGCATATGAGGGGATTAGAGCAGCTTCAGAAGTTGTTGGTACAGAAGCACAACTTCTCTTGGCCCCACGGCTACCTGTGTTACATTGGATGTTCAAAGAGAAAATCCCCACTACACATCATGCAACCGATGCTACGTGGAGTAAATGGGTAGCGTTAATTACACAGCGGGCTCGAATGGGGAAACCCAATCGCCCGGGAATCCTGGAAGAGATTATGGACTGGCCAGAGGGCAGGGATTTCGGAGCACCGACAGAAGAAGTAACGCGTGCTGAAGAGGCACCACCATACAATGAGTTGCCAGAAGACAGAAAGCAATATGTGTTGTTCACTGATGGATCCTGCCGTGTGGTAGGGAGCCATCGGAAGTGGAAAGCTGCTGTGTGGAGTCCCACACGACAAGTTGTGGAGGCCATGGAAGGGGAAGGTGAGTCAAGTCAGTATGCAGAAGTGAAAGCTATACAACTGGCCCTAGAAATTGCTGAAAGAGAAAAGTGGCCGGTACTGTATCTCTACACTGACTCATGGATGGTGGCAAATGCGCTGTGGGGGTGGCTGCGACAATGGAAACAGAACAACTGGCAGCGCAGAGGTAAACCTATCTGGGCTGCTACCCTGTGGCAAGATATTGCTGCCCGGGTAGAAAACCTGGCTGTAAAGGTACGTCATGTAGATGCCCATATGCCTAAGAATCGTGCTACCGAAGAACATCAGAACAACGAAGAAGTAGATCGAGCTTCAAAAATTGAAATAGCTCAGGTGGACCTGGACTGGTGACATAAGGGTGAACTGTTTGTAGCTCGATGGGCTCATGAAACATCAGGACATCTGGGGAGGGACGCCACATATAGATGGGCTCGTGATCGAGGGGTGGACCTGACCATTGAGGCCATCACACAGGTTATCCATCAGTGTGAGACCTGTGCTGCAATTAAACGAGCCATGAGGGTAAAGTCTCCCTGGAACAGGGGGAGATGGCTTGGATTTCGATATGGTGAGGCCTGGCAGATTGACTACATCGGACCACTTCCACAAACCCGCCAAGGCAAACGGTACATACTCACCATGGTAGAAGCAACTACTGGGTGGCTGGAAACATACCCTGTAAACCATGCCACGGCCCGAAACACTATCTTGGGCCTGGAAAGGCAAGTGCTGTGGCGACATGGTACACCGGAGAGAATAGAGTCCGACAATGGGAGTCACTTCCGAAACAATTTGATCACTTCCTGGGCCAAGAGACATGGCATTGAATGGGTGTATCACATCCCTTATCACCCACAAGCCTCTGGGAAGGTTGAGAGGTACAATGGACTGTTAAAAACTATGCTGCGAGCATTGGGTGCTGGGACATGGAAACATTGGGATATAAATCTACCAGAGGCCACTTGGCTAGTTAACAACAGGGGGTCTGAAAACCGTCCTGGTCCTGCTGAAACAAAACCCCTACACACTGTGGGAGAAGCTAAAGTCCCTGTAGTGCGTGTGGGGAAGTGGATGGGGAAGGCGGTGTGGGTTGCCCCTGCCTCGGGAAAAGGCAAACCCACTCGTGGGATTGTCTTTGCCCAAGGACCAGGGTATACCCGGTGGGTAATGCAGAAAGATGGGGATATCAAGTGTGTGCCTCAAGGAGATTTAACACTGGGAGAAAATTAATCTGTCATCCAAGTTATGTGTTGTAGGAGGACACTGCAGAACCAATGACAGGTCAACTTTGCAAGGAACCGGGCAAGTGCAACACTGATGTGAGCTAAGCTGGTGCTGGTGTCAAGAAAACCAACTTCGCCTGCCCTGAGTGACCACTTTGACAGATGAAGGCGAAACCATCAACAGTTTTTATGAGCATTTTGGGAAAAGACCTATAGAATAAAGAGAAGTACAGACATAAAAATGCTTCAATGGACAGAAAACAATGGTGATGAGAACATCTATATACTAAACTGTACCTGATTGTGACACAAATGTTATGGAATAAGGGGTGGAAGTTGTATTGGGTCTGTCTGAGCTGGAGTCACCTTTTCCCTGCAGCAGCCCACACAGTGCTGTACTCTGCACTCATAGCTGGAACAGCACTGATATCACTCCAGTGTTGTGTCTATTGCTGCATAGTGCTGGCACAGCATCAGGACTCCTTCCAAGCCCCCAAAAGCCAGCAGACTGGGGGTGGGCAAGTGATGGGGAGGGGACATTGCTGGGGCAGCTGACCTAAACCAACCAAAGGGATATTCCATAACACCTGATGTCACACTCAGCAATAAAAGGGGGGGCTCTCGTGGGAGAGGGGGCTGTTCCTCCTGAACAACCACTACGCGTTTGGGGCCCTGCTTCCCAGGACGTGGCCGAACACCGCTCGCTGATGGGAAGTAGAGAATAATTTTTCCTCTCTCTGTGCTTCCGCGCGGACTGATTGCTTCTTTTGTCTCTGTTTTTTTTTCTCCCATTCCCTTTCCCTTTAATTAAACCTTTCTTATCTCAAACCTCGAGTTCTCTGTGTTGTATTTTCTCCCCCTTCCTCTTTGAGGAGAGGGGGAGTGAGAGAGCGGTTGTGGTGGAGCTCGGCTGCCCACCTGAGTAAAACCACCACAGAAAGAAAGGTATCCCCACAAAGAGGATATTGTCTACCAGGTAAGCAAATGGACCACTATGGATAAGGGCCTCCAGCAGCTGCGAGAATTAGCTGATGTGTGGAGGAATGGTTAAGTGAAATAGGACACGAGGATGTTGGGCAGTTAAGAGGCAATGGGCTAGTAAAGTACCGTACTCAACTCACAAGAGTCTGGGCACATACGCAGCTGGCTGAGAGACAATCAGGCTCAAGGACACGATGCCCTTGAGCGATTGGGAAAGTCCCTAAGGCGGGACGGTAGCTAAAAGAAGGAGAAACTACCTGAATGTTAGCCAATCCTGAGCTTAGTTTTTGCAATATGTATGAGTTGATTATGTTCGAACTAGATAAAAGGCGACTGAGCTATCCGTTAAAGTTGAAGTTCACTGTTCACTCATATTGAGCGTCTGTGTCTTCCTTTCGTCAACAACACTGATGCTTTATAGTGATTTAGACAACGCCCAGGCACCTAAAGACCCCGATGAAGTCCAATGCACAGCGTCCATGTGGCAGAAGTTTGTACGGGCTGCACCCCCAACACATGCCAGCACACTGGCAGTCATGGGTTGGGAGGAGGGGATGGGGCCAACTGTGGACAACGTGTCCAATCAACTTCATAAATATGAAGAAAATCTCTCTGCTCCAGTACGGGGCTGCATTTCAGCTGTGGAGAGACTGTCCCAACGGTTAGATGAACACATAGCTTCGTCCTCACCTAGACGGAAAAATCTTTTGGCCATCAAGCGCCAGCAGTCTCTGGCTCAAACAAGGGAGAATCCGGGACGCACACCGCGAGGTACCTTGTGGTTTTATTTACGTGACCACGGGGAAGATATGAGAAAGTGGGACGGTGAACCGACCTCGGCCCTAGCTGCTCGGGTACGTGAGCTACGGAAAGATACAGCAGCAACAAAGAGGGCCCCTAGGAGGATTGCTGCCCCAGTTTCTGTTGAACAGTCCCCCAGAGGCAGTAGAAGGAATAGTATTACTCCTGACCCTGACGAAGAGACTTCTGCTTCACATTTGGAAGAATTAATTGATAGATACTCCGATCAGGACTAGTGGGGCCCTGCCTCTGGCCAGGTAGAGGAGAGGGACAACCGGATTTACTGGACTGTGTGGATTCGATGGCCTGGCACACCGGAACCGCAAAAATATAAAGCTTTAGTGGACACAGGCGCACAGTGTACCCTAATGCCGTCAGGCCACCAAGGGGCAGAACCCATCTCTATCTCTGGAGTGACGGGGGGATCCCAAGAGCTAACCGTATTGGAAGCTGAAGTGAGTCTAACTGGGAATGAGTGGCAAAAGCACCCCATCGTGACTGGCCCAGAGGCTCCGTGCATCCTCGGCATAGACTACCTCAGGAAAGGGTACTTCAAGGATCCAGAAGGGTACTGGTGGGCTTTTGGCATAGCTGCCTTGAGCACAGAGAAGATTAAGCAGCTGTCTACCCTGCCTGGTCTCTCACAAGACCCTTCTGCTGTAGGATTGCTGAGGATTGAAGAACAGCAAGTGCCAATTGCGACTACAACTGTGCACTGGCGGCAATATCGCACCAACCGAGACTCCCTGATTCCTATCCATGAGTTAGTTCACCATCTGGAGAGCCAAGGAGTGATCAGCAAGACTCATTCGCCTTTTAACAGACCTATATGGCCAGTGCGAAAGTCCAATGGCAAGTGGAGGCTAACAGTGGACTATCGGGGCCGGAATGAAGTCACACCACCACTAAGTGCAGCAGTGCCAGACATGCTAGAACTCCAGTACGAACTAGAGTCAAAGGCAGCCAAGTGGTATGCTACAATCGATATTGCTAATGCATTTTTCTCTATCCCTCTAGCAGCAGCATGCAGGCCACAATTTGCTTTCACTTGGAGGGGCATTCAGTATACTTGGAATCAACTGCCCCAGGGGTGGAAACACAGCCCTACCATTTGCCATGGACTGATCCAGACGACACTGGAACAGGGGAACGCTCCTGAACACCTGCAGTACATCGATGATATCATCGTATGGGGTAACACAGCAGAAGAAGTTTTTGGGAAAGGGAAGAAAATAATTCAAATTCTCCTGAAAGCTGGCTTTGCCATTAAACAGAATAAGGTCAAGGGACCTGCACAGGAAATCCAGTTCTTGGGGGTAAAATGGCAGGATGGACGTCGCCACATTCCGACGGATGTGATCAACAAAATAACAGTTATGTCTCCGCCAACTAGCAAAAAAGAAACGCAAGCTTTCCTAGGTCTTGTGGGATTTTGGAGAATGCATGTGCCAGGCTATAGTCAGCTTGTGAGTCCTCTATATCGAGTGACTCGAAAGAGGAACTCTTTTGAGTGGGGCCCCGAGCAACAACAGGCCTTTGAACAACTCAAACAAGAAATAGCTCGTGCAGTAGCCCTTGGGCCTGTCCGTACTGGACCAGCTGTGCAAAACATACTGTACACTGCAGCTGGGGAGCATGGGCTCACCTGGAGCCTCTGGCAGAAGACCCCAGGAGAAACTCGAGGCTGACCTCTGGGGTTCTGGAGCTGGGGCTATTGAGGATCAGAAGCCAATTACACCCCAACTGAAAAGGAAATATTAACAGCATATGAGGGGATTCGAGCCGCTTCAGAAGTTGTTGGTACAGAAGCACAACTTCTCTTGGCCCCACGGCTACCTGTGTTACATTGGATGTTCAAAGAGAAAATCCCCACTACACATCATGCAACCGATGCTACGTGGAGTAAATGGGTAGCGTTAATTACACAGCGGGCTCGAATGGGGAAACCCAACCGCCCGGGAATCCTGGAAGAGATTATGGACTGGCCAGAGGGCAGGGATTTCAGAGCACCAACAGAAGAAGTAACTCGTGCTGAAGAGGCACCGCCATACAATGAGTTGCCAGAAGACAGAAAGCAGTATGTGTTGTTTACTGACAGATCCTGCCGTGTGGTAGGGAGCCATCGGAAGTGGAAAGCTGCTGTGTGGAGTCCCACACGACAAGTTGTGGAGGCCATGGAAGGGGAAGGTGAGTCGAGTCAGTATGCAGAAGTGAAAGCTATACAACTGGCCCTAGAAATTGCTGAAAGAGAAAAGTGGCCGGTACTGTATCTCTACACTGACTCATGGATGGTGGCAAATGCGCTGTGGGGGTGGCTGCGACAATGGAAACAGAACAACTGGCAGCACAGAGGTAAACCTATCTGGGCTGCTACCCTGTGGCAAGATATTGCTGCCCGGGTAGAAAACCTGGCTGTAAAGGTACGTCATGTAGATGCCCATATGCCTAAGAATTGTGCTACCGAAGAACATCAGAACAACGAAGAAGTAGATCGAGCTTCAAAAATTGAAATAGCTCAGGTGGACCTGGACTGGTGACGTAAGGGTGAGCTGTTTGTAGCTCGATGGGCCCATGAAACATCAGGACATCTGGGGAGGGATGCCACATACAGATGGGCTCGTGATCGAGGGGTGGACCTGACCATTGAGGCCATCACACAGGTTACCCATCAGTGTGAGACCTGTGCTGCAATCAAACGAGCCATGAGGGTAAAGTCTCCCTGGAACAGGGGGAGATGGCTTGGATTTCGATATGGTGAGGCCTGGCAGATTGACTACATCGGACCACTCCCACAAACC
This sequence comes from Netta rufina, assembly GCF_964035555.1. Taxonomy (NCBI): domain Eukaryota; kingdom Metazoa; phylum Chordata; class Aves; order Anseriformes; family Anatidae; genus Netta; species Netta rufina. The sequence continues at coordinate 3,815,543 of NC_140139.1, read as the reverse complement.
CGCCAAGGTAAACGTTACATACTCACCATGGTAGAAGCAACTACTGGGTGGCTGGAAACATACCCTGTAAACCATGCCACGGCCCGAAACACTATCTTGGGCCTGGAAAGACAAGTGCTGTGGCGACATGGTACACCAGAAAGGATTGAGTCCGACAATGGGAGTCACTTCCGAAACAATTTGATCACTTCCTGGGCCAAGAGACATGGCATTGAATGGGTGTATCACATCCCTTATCACCCACAAGCCTCTGGGAAGGTTGAGAGGTACAATGGACTGTTAAAAACTATGCTGCGAGCATTGGGTGCTGGGACATGGAAACAATGGGACATAAGTCTACCAGAAGCCACTTGGCTAGTTAACAATAGGGGGTCTGACAGCCGTGCTGGTCCTGCTGAAACAAAACCCCTACACGCGGTGAAAGAAGCTAAAGTCCCTGTAGTGCATGTGGGGAAGTGGATGGGGAAGGCGGTGTGGGTTGCCCCTGCCATGGGAAAAGGCAAACCCACTCGTGGGATTGTCTTTGCCCAAGGACCAGGGTATACCCGGTGGGTAATGCAGAAAGATGGGGATATCAAGTGTGTGCCTCAAGGAGATTTAACACTGGGAGAAAATTAATCTGTCATCCAAGTTATGTGTTGTAGGAGGACACTGCAGAACCAATGACAGGTCAACTTTGCAAGGAACCGGGCAAGTGCAACAGTGATGTGAGCTAAGCTGGTGCTGGTGTCAAGAAAACCAACTTCGCCTGCGCTGAATGACCACTTTGACAGATGAAGCTGAAGCCATCAACAGTTTTTATGAGCATTTTGGGAAAAGACCTATAGAATAAAGAGAAGTACAGACATAAAAATGTTCAATGGACAGAAAACAATGGTGATGAGAACATCTATATACTAAACTGTACCTGATTGTGACACAAATGTTATGGAATAAGGGGTGGAAGTTGTGTTGGGTAGCCCTAGTGTGGAACGCCTCTGGCCATCCTGAAAAGGTATCTTCATCACCCTAGAAGATGTGAAGAATTGGTATATAGATGGTAGCAGCTTCGTCCACCAGGGATTTCGCCTCACAGGATATGCGGTAACAAACATCAGCCCAAAAGGTGGAAATCATTGCCTTGATAAGAGCTCTTGAGCTGGCAAACATTTGGACAGATTTGAAATATGCCTTTGGTGTGGTGCATGGACACAGGTCAATTTGGAAGGAGAGTGGACTTTTATCTTGCTCAATTAAACATGCAGAAGAGGCTGATAGCAGTTATTAGGGAAGAAGGAAAAAGGAGGCCCAGACAGGAACAGCCCCGGCTAGGCAAGGATCAATGTGCCCTATGTAAGAAATTTGGGCATTGGACAAACGAATGCCCAGAACGGAAAAGAAATGGAAAAGGGAACCAGGGAAGGGAGGTGGTGGTCGCACGTGCAAAAGACGACTGAAGAGCTCTGGGGAAATCTACCCCAGCAGATCCACTGGTTATAAAAATGAAGCTGGAGAAGGAGGGAAAAGAGGTGGAACTTATGGTAGAAGCATGGGCAATATATTCAGTTTTAAATAAAGCATTAGTATCAGTGGGGAATGATTACATTGTAGTGAAGGGGGCAACTGGCCAATCTGAAATAGCATATTTCTGCAAACCATTGAAATATAAATATGGGAAACAGTGGGGCATTCACAAGTTCCTAGACATGCCCAACTCCCTGGAGTCACTCCTAGGGAGAGATTTATTGGAAAGATTACAAGCAACCATTTCATTTAAAAATGGGGAGACTATTCTGGAGGTAAATGATCAAAGATATGTGGAAGTGTTGAGTTTGATATTGACAGCTATTGAGACCAAAGAGGAAATTAGTGAGGAAATCCTAAGTCAAGTGTTTTCTGGAGTATGATCTTCTAATGTACCAGGGAAGGTGAAAAATGCACTTAAACAGTACCCCTTGAAAAAGGAAGATAGAGAAGGAATTAGCCCGATAATTGATTAACATGCTTAACACCAGAGCTAACTTGGTTTACTGTTTTAGACCTGAAGGATGCCTTCTTTTGCCTCCCTCTCCATGAAGCCAGCAAGAAAATATTTTCATTTGATTGGAAAAGCCCAAAGAGTGGGTGCAAAACACAGATCACATGGACAAGGCTGCCTCAGGGCTTTAAGAACTCACCCACCTTGTTCAGAGAACAACTTACAAAGGACTTGGAGACCTGGGAAGCCCCATCAGGAGAAGGAAGGCTGTTGCAGTATGTAAATGACCTCCTAATAGCCACCCAGACAGAAGAAGCATGTGTGGCCTGGACGGTAAGCCTCCTAAACTTTCTGGGACTCCAGGGGTACAGGGTATTGAAGAAGGCTCAGGTGGTAAAGCAGAAGGTGATCTATGTGGGTTATGAGGTTAGTGCTGGACAACGGATCTTGGGGCAAGATCGTAAAGAAGCGATATGTCAAACCCCCAAACCTGAGACAATAAAAGAACTATGAACCTTTTTCGGAATTATGTGGTGGTGCAGATTGTGGATCTATAATTACAGATTGCTTGTAAAACTGCTGTATGTGCTCATTGCAAATGGGAACAGGGACCTCCAATGGACAAAGGAGGCCACGCGAGCCTTTGACCAACTAAAGAAGGCTCTCATGTCAGCTCCAGCTCTGGGACTTCCAGATGTGAATAAGCCATTCTTCCTCTTCTTCCATGAGAAACAGTGGATTGCCCTAGGAATACTAGAACAGGACCTGGGCCCATATCGAAGGGCAGTTGCTTATTTTTCTAAGCAGCTGGATGCTGCCGCCAAGGGATGGCACGCAAGTTCACCTTGGGACAGAAAATAACTGTGCTAGTGTCTCACACAGTGTCCACAGTGCTGGAAGTGAAAGGTGGTCACTGGCTTTCCCCACAAAGGGTCCTGAAATCAGCAGAAACCAAGGGGAGCCAGTACACCATGACTGCCTGGAGACCATTGAAGCTACCTACTCCAGCCATCCAGATCTGAAGGACACTCCTTTTGATGATGTGGAAATATGGGAGCAGCTATGCCATCAGTGGAAAATGACATGCTGGGTATGCAGTTACCACTTGCAAAGACATAATAGAATCTGGAAAATAAACATCTATAGGGACTAAATAATTAGATTATTGGAAGCAGTTCAGCTGCTTGAAAAGGTAGCAATCATGCACATTAAGGCACGCCAGAAGGTGAGCTCAGCATTGGAGCAACAATTCCGGGCAACAGTGGCAAATTGACTTTTCTGAACTTCCAAGAAAAGGGGGGTGTCGATATTTACTGGTGTTAACAGATACCTTTTCAGGATGGCCAGAGGCTTTCCCCACTAGGGCTACCAAAGCCTGAGAGGTAACTAACTCTCTTGTAGAGAAAACTTTGAAACTACAGTAGGAAGGACTATATCACCTGCTTCTTACTACCTTCACTGCAATTAAGATCAAGGAACAGAGTGCCTGGATTCACCATTCTCAAGTGAAGAAAGCTCTAGAAACCCCCTGGAAAGTAAAGCTGGGTAACAGTGAACTGAAACTAAAGCTCAGTCGAGCAAAATGAGGACATTACTGTCAGGAGTATTTAGTAATATAATTTGCATAAAATTTAGTTAGCAGAATTGTTTTAGTTTTGTGGCTTATAGTCGTAATTGTGATTCAAGAATTGGAAGGTGCCTCTATGATAATAGAGAATGGTGAGTGGCCTTGGTCCAAAGCCGTAACAACAGAGGATAAGAGTATTAATGGAAAGTTAGCAATTGTGGTTATGTGGTGAACAAATGGTAACCATTTATATACATTATAAGAATGGCAAAAAAATAGGAGAAGAATGAACACACCGAAGAACCATAGGGGATGAAATTAAAATAGGGTGCCAAATGATTAACAGCCCCTACAACCATCCTTATTGGCATTGGGAACTAGCCAATGGCAAGTTTCAAAGGTGTTACTGAGATGGGATGTTGTCGACGGAAGGAAGACACAGACGCTCAATATGAGTGAACAATGAACTTCAACTTTAATGGATAGCTCAGTCGCCTTTTATCTAGTTCGAACATAATCAACTCATACATATTGCAAAAACTAAGCTCAGGATTGGCTAACACTTCCCGCTCTTTTCAGTTAGTTCCTCCTTCTTTTAGCCACCGTCCCCCTTAGGGACTTTCCCAATTGCTCAAGGGCATCGTGTCCTTGAGCCTGATTGGCTCTCAGCCAGCTGCGTACGTGCCCAGACTCATGTGAGTTGAGTACGGTACTTCACTAGCCCATTGCCTCCTAACTGCCCAACATCCACATGTCCTATTTCACTTAACCATTCCTCCACAATGGGAAAAGGCTGAAGACCGAGACCACAAACTAATGATAGATTCAATTAGTATGGTTCAAGATAACATATCTTTAGCTCTTAGTTGTATGCAAGCACAGTTATGGATGCAGGCAATGGCTGCCTTGACCATTAGGGAAGGAAGTGAAGATATTTTTCTGGCTGAAGTCCGAAAGACTGTTTGGGACAATGCCAATGATTTTGAGAAGAAGTTCCAATCTTGGTGGACTCTGGTAAATTTTACCTATGATCCCATTGTTAACATGGCTACTGCCTTCATGCTTACTATACGTAATGCCACAGTTTATGTTATCCACCTGATCATTGCACTAGGATTAAACCATGAGGAGACAGTGCTCTATCCTTCGGAGCATAGAACATGGGCACGGATGGAGAATGGGAAATGGCAGTCTGTAAATCTAGAATCATGTGTTACCCGGGAACAACAAGGATTCATTTGTGAAAGCAATACAATTGATGCTCAGGACGTATGTCTTGACACTGAGCAAGGTGTCTGCCATTTTGAAATTCATCCAAATACTAGTCAAAAGACTGTGCTTGTATATATTGGTCAAGGCTGTGTGTGTTTAAGAACTGCTTGTGATTTTGTAGAAGTAGATAAGGAGAATATAACTCTCCCTAGCAAAAATCATTCTAACTTTTGTATTTGTAACTTTGTTAGAATCGTCGGGTGTGATTTTCTATATTTGGTACCAGTGGTATCCCACCAGTTGATCAAGTCTAACAACACAATGTATCACAAATTATTACCTACACCTATTGGGATGAACCTCACGTTAGTGAAGCAACTAGTTAAACACCAAGACCTGATCAAAATTTTAAAAGGCATTCAGGAAGACTCTAGTCACTGTCCATCATGATACAAAGGGAATAAGCAGAGTTTTTCGAAGAGTAAATCAAGACACAAATAGCAACTGGTGGGACACGCTCTTTGAATGGTCGCCAACTGCAACTGGGATTTTGAACACACTGAGTCACCCAATTATTGTTTTATTGATATTAGTTGGTATAGCTCTATTAGCTTCCTTGACGAAAGTACATGGCAAGGCATTGAGGGATACATATCATAGAGATTGGGAAGAATTTATGTATTAAGCAAAAGAATTTACTAGATTTTCCAGAAAAGGGGGGACTGGAACAAGGGATTAGAAATTAGAGAGCGATTGATTAAGAATGAATAAATGCTACATTTGTGATTGTGGGAATAAAAGTGTTGTTTTTGCAGAGTTACATTGTTTAAGGAATTGTGTAAGGAATGTGGTATTGAGATATGCTTACAGTGATAAGAAAGCTTAGCAGGCGACCTTGTAAAATGCAGACAACCAGACTCCTTAGAAAAATTAGGTGAAAATCAGGGTGTCAAGTCAGATAAGTGAAGAAACATTACCACTTCAAACAGCAAAAAAAGTCAAAAAAATTGAAATTTAACAGGCCCACCACAATCGTGCACACCCACCACGGTAGTTCATCTTCTATTTTCACAACCTGTAAGGATGTAAAGTAGGTATGTTTATTCAGCACTGCGCAGCATGGGGGGGGGGGGTAGTTCCACCACAATCCTGCGCACCAACCACAGTAGTTCATCTTGTATTTTGTTGTGGTTTAAACTGGTCGGCAGCTGTTAGAGGACGCACAGCCGAAAGCACGACAGACACCAGCAGAGTCAGATCATGCTCCATTTTATTGCCCGAATAGCCTAACTTTTATAGTGAACTTAACAGGGGCGGACAGTGTTTCACACAAGATTATTGGTCAAAAGCACTCAGACAAACAACTACAAGAAAACATCCCCACCTGCAAGAAAACAACCCCCCTTGTGATTAGCAGTCATGTAGATCTTGTCCTTGAAGCCGGCTGCTGGCAACAATATTTTTCTGAATTCCTCAATTGGGCGATGTGGGAATCATTGTCGTGGGAGTTTCTCATAGTTATTCTGGTAGCTTGGTTTACTCAGCTACAGCAGGCCATGAGATTTTCTAAGGCCTACTCCTGGTTGCTTAAGGCAAGCTCAGATCGAACAATTGTTCCACGGACTCATGTCCACGCCCTGTATGCCAATTCCCAACAGGCAGCTAAACACCACATAGGTGTTCAATCACCCTCCCCCCTCCCTCTCTGGGATGGGGGACAGAAATGGGAAAGTGAAGCCTGTGGGTTGAGATAGAGACAGTTTATTAAGACAGGAAAATAATGATAACAGTAATAATAGTACTACTACTAATAATGTGTACGAAACAAGTGATGCACAATGCAATTGCTCACCACCTGCTGACTGATGCCCAGCCTATCCCCGAGCATCCGGCCCCCCCACCCTGGCTAGCCACCCCTATATATTGTTCAGCATGATGTCAGATGGTATGGAATACCCCTTTGGCCAGTTTGGGTCAGCTGTCCTGGGTCTGTCCCCTCCCAGCTCTTGCTGCACCCCTAGCCTTCCCACTGGCAGGACAAAGAGAGAAGCTGAAAAGCCCTTGGCTTGGTGTAAGCACTGCTCTGCAACAATTAAAACATCAGCGTGTTATCAGCACTCTTCTCATCCTAAGCCAAAACATAGCACCCTACCAGCTACTAGGAGGAAAATTAACTCTATTCTAACTGAAACATAGGACATATATCCACCCCTTATTCCATACCATTTATGTCAAGCTCAGATTACACTCTTTCCCATACATTCTAATTAATCACCATTTTCATCTAGGGTATATAGCAGTCATGGTAGTGATGACATACAGTATTATATAATAATTAACATGATACAATTCAACTCATGGGCTATTCTTACCCAGTATTAAATCCCCTTGAGGTACACACTGGACCTCCCCATTCTTTTGCATTACCCACCAAGTGCATCCAGGTCCGTGAGCAAAAGCAATTCCACGAATAGGTTTGCCTTTTCCTGAGGCAGGAGTAGCCCAGACTGCTTTACCCAGCATGTTTCTGACGTGCACTACAGGAACTTTGTCCCCTTCTACAGTACGTAGCAAGTTTGATTGGACAGGTCCAGCTAGGTTGGCAGATCCTCTAGAATTGACTAACCAGGTGGCCTTTGCCAAATGTGTATCCCAATTTTTGAATATCCCAGCACCCATTGCTTTCAGTGTAGTCTTTAACAGTCCATTGTATCGCTTGATTTTCCCAGAGGCTGGTGCATGATGGGAGATGTGATACACCCACTCAATGCCATGTTCTTTGGCCCAAGTGTCTAAAAGGTTGTTTCGGAAATGAATCCCATTGTCTGACTCTATTCTTTCTGGGGTGCCATGTCGCCATAGGACTTGCTTTTCAAGGCCCAGGATAGTGTTCCGGGTGGTGGCATGGGGCACAGGATATGTTTCCAGCCATCCGGTGGTTGCTTCCACCATTGTAAGTACGTAGCGCTTGCCGTTGTGGGTTTGAGGGAGTGTGATGGAGGACTCATGGTCCTGAGCTGGAGGACCATGATGGTGGGAATGACAAACTCCCAACCGACCCTGAACGTGTGCAGGATTTGCTGCTCCACCTGGATCCATACAAGTCTGTGGGTCCGGATGGGATTCACCATAGTGTGCTTAAAGAGCTGGCTGACGTCATTGTGGGACCTCTTTCAATTATTTTTCAATTATTTTTCAATTATTTTCCTTGGGAATCTGGAGAGGTCCCAATAGACTGGAAGGTGGCAAATGTGGTGCCAGTTTTCAAGAAGGCTAAGAAAGAAGACCGTAGCAATTACAGGCCTATCAGTCTCACGTCAGTGCCTGGTAAAATTATGGAGAAGATGATCCTTGAAGTTACTGAAGTTCCCCTGGGGGACAATGCAGTCATTGGTCCCAGCCAACATGGGTTCACGAGGGGTAGGTCCTGCTTAACAAATTTGATTTCCTTTTATGATAAGATTACCCATCTAGTTGATCAAAGGAAACCAGCTGATGTGATCTTTTTGGACTTCAGCAAGGCTTTTGACACAGTTTCCCATAGGATCCTACTGGACAAAATGTTCAGCATACAACTTAACAAAAATATCATATGATGGGTGAGCAATTGGCTGACAGGCAGGGCTCAAACAGTTGTGGTAAATGAGGCCACATCTGGCTGGCGGATAGTCACTAGTGGGGTCCCTCAAGGCTCCATTTTAGGGCCATTCCTCTTCAATGTTTTTATAAATCATTTGGATGTAGGACTAGAAAGTGTTTTGAGCAAATTTGCCAATGACACCAAACTTGGAGGAGTTGTGGACTCTGCTGAGGGTGGAAAGGCCTTGCAGAGATATTTGGACAGATTGGAGAGCTGGGCAATCACTAACTGCATGAAGTTTAACAAAAGCAAGTGCCGGGTCCTGCACCTGGGACGAGGCAACCCTGGCTATATATACAGACTGGGTGACGAGACGCTGGAGAGCAGCCCCACAGAGAAGGATCTGGGGGTTGTGGTTGACAGCAAGTTGAATATGAGCCAGCAGTGTGCCCTGGCAGCCAGGAGGGCCAACCGTATCCTGGGATGCATCAAGCACAGCATTGCTAGTCGGTTGAGGGAAGTGATTGTCCCACTCTACTCTGTGCTGGTGCGGCCTCACCTCGAGTACTGTGTGCAGTTCTGAGCACCACAGTACAAAAAGGACATTAAACTGTTGGAGAGTGTCCAGAGGAGGGCGACGAAGATGGTGAAGGGCCTAGAGGGGAAGACATATGAGGAGCAGCTGAGGTCACTGGGCCTGTTCAACCTGAAGAAGAGGAGGCTGAGGGGGGACCTCATTGCAGTCTACAACTTCCTCGCGAGGGGGAGTGGAGAGACAGGTGACCTCTTATCCTTAATCCTTAGGTGACCTCTCCTCCTTAATCCTTAGGACCCGCGGGAACGGTGTTAAGCCAAGGCAGGGGAAGTTTAGGCTGGACATCAGGAAGAGGTTCTTCACCGAGAGGGTGGTTGCACATTGGAACAGGCTCCCCAATGAAGTAGTCACTGCACCAAGCCTGTCTGAATTTAAGAAGCGATTGGACTGTGCACTTAGTCACATGGTCTAAACTTCTGGGTAGACCTGTGCGGTGCCAGGACTTGGATTTGATGATCCTTATGGGTCCCTTCCAACTCAGGATATTCTATGATTCTATGATGTAATCAATCTGCCAGGCCTCTCCATATTTATATTTCAGCCATCATCCTCCATACCAAAGAGGCTTTGACTGTTTGGCTTGCTTGATTGCAGCACATGTTTCACAGTCATGAATAACCTGTGCTATAGTGTCCGTGGTCAGGTCCACCCCTTGATCACGAGCCCATCTGTATGTTGCATCTCTACCTTGATGGCCTGAGGTGTCATGGGCCCATAGAGCTATAAATAATTCACCTTTATGTTGCCAGTTAAGGTCCACCTGAGCCACTTCAATCTTAGCAGCCTCATCCTCCTGCTGGTTGTTTTCATGTTCTTCAGTAGCTCGATTCTTGGGCACATGAGCATCTACGTGGTGTACCTTTACAACCAGGTTCTCTACCTGGGCAGTAACATCTTGCCACAATGCAGCAGTCCAGATGGCTTTGCCCCTGTGCTGCCAGTTGTTCTGCTTCCGTTGCTGTAACCACCCCCAGAGGACATTTGCTAATGTTATACTATTATAAATGAAGTCTAAACTCAATCTGAATTTAGTAATATTTATAAAAGACAAGTAAACAGTGCTGGGTGCGCAGGGAGCCTATGCTCTACCAACACACACACACGAACATCAAACTTTCTAAATATACAGAACATTGCTTTTACATACTAAACCAGAGTATGCCTATACATATGTACAATCAGAAAAGGTAACAAACAGTTCCTTAAGTCTATTACTATTAATGTCCATGACTGGGAAGCACAGTTGGAGTTGGTAATCCTGGTTGAAGTGCTCCCATATCTTCCATGGCTTCATTAATTTTTCTCAGATCATATAGCAGTCTCCATTTTCCATTCCTTTTCTTGATTACAAACACCGGAGAATTCCAGGGCTAGTCGTGGGAACAATATGTCTCGCTTTAAGTTGTCAAGCAACTCGGCCTTCGGGCCTTATGTATCCTAATCATCCTGGATCGAAGAAAAACATATCCATCTCCTTTTAAAGGCCAATAGGGCCTGGGTCAAAAGGCACGTCCAGGTCACCAGGGGATGTAACAGCAAAAGCCTTCAATGGCAGTAGCGGTGGGGGGGCTGATGGTGTAGCAGAAGGATCAGTAAACGAGCCCGCAGCTCCCTCACTGTCTGGAAAAACACACGTTTCTGACTGTGATCGCACAGGGCTCTTCAAGGCCTCAGAGACTGCTTGCCAGGTGCCGAGTAATCCCAATGCAACCTTGTCGTTTTTAGTTGCAGAGTCCCACACCTTGACCTAAGTTTGGTCCCATGTTTCAGGATCATAAACGGTCCGATTGTTAATAAGGAGAATAAGCTGTAAGGTTACCAGGACAGTCTTTGTTCCTAAGGACGTATGATTCCCCATAATGCACAACTGCTTACCAGCAAGGGGCAGTTGTGTGTGCAGGTCCGCTTCTCTCAGCTTGAGCTTCTTTCCACCTCCGGTGTGCCTATTTCCAGCGACTTTCTGTGCGAGCTTATTTGAGCGGTTTGCTGAGTCTGGCCGAACCTATCTTCATGAGGCGATCAATGTCCCTGTTTCCATCCTTGTCTCCATTCTGCTAGCCAGTCCCTATTCCTTCCTTATTTTGCTTCTTTATTGATGACGTAACTTCATCATGTTGCCTTTTTTATCTTGAGGGTAGGCTCCCCTCTTATACCCTCCTCCCCACAGCAGTTCTTTTCAAATCAACTTTTCATTGGTCAAACAACTTTGCATATAACAAAAACAGCAAACACCCAGCAACTTCCATGCCTTTATGGCTGGAGAACAAGCAACCCTGAGACTGCATGGCATCTCCTGAATCACCCTTCTTTGTTCCCTCTAAACTCTTTTACATTCCTGATGGCCTCATCGTTAAGAGTCTGATGTTATCATCAACCATGAGGCTTGCCGACCCCCATGGCCACGCTCCCACATCTCCCCCTTCTTTATTAATATCAACCGTTTTCTCGACACGAATTAGCACTCCATATATCACACTACCATCCATGAATCAGTGTAGAGATAGAGAACTGGCCAATTTTCTCCTTCAGCAATCTAAATCTAAAGCCAGCTGAATGGCTTTCACTTCTGCAAACTGACTCGATTCACCTTCTCCCTCAGCAGCTTCTGCAACTCGTCGTGTAGGGCTCCATACAGCAGCCTTCCATCTCCGATGCTTCCCCACAATAGGACAGGACCCATCAGTGAACAGGGCATATTGCTTCTCATTCTCTGGTAGCTTGTTGTACAGTGGGGCTTCTTCAGCACGGGCCACCTCCTCCTCTGGTGATATCCCAAAATATTTGCCTTCTGGCCAGTCTATAATCACTTCCAGGATTCCTGGGTGACTGGGTTTTCATATTCGAGCCCACTGAGTAATCAGTGCAACACACTTGCTCCATGTAGCATCAGTTGCATGATATGTAGAGGGGACCCTTCCTTTGAACATCCAGCCTAGTACCGGCAGTTGGGGTGCCAGGAGGAGCTGTGCTTCAGTACCGACCACTTCTGAAGCAGATTGAACTCCTTCATATGCTGCCAATGTCTCCTTTTCAGTTGGAGTGTAGCAGGCCTCAGATCCTCTGTATCCCCGACTCTAAAACCCTGGGGGTCGACCTCGAGTTTCCCCAGGTTCTTCCTGCCAGAGGCTCCAGGTGGGGCCATTCTCCCCGGCTGCAGTGTAGAGCACATTCTTTACATCTGGTCCTGTTCGAACTGGCCCAAGGGCTACTGTATGAACTATCTCCCATTTAGTCTGTTCAAAGTGTGATATATGGAGTAATAATTCGTGTCAATTAGATGGTTGATGTTAATAAAGAAGGGGGAGATGTGGGAGTGTGGCCATGGGGTTCGACAAGCCCCATGGTTGGTGCTAACATCAGACTCTTAACGATGAGGCCATCAGGAATGTAAAGACTTTAGCGGGAACAAAGAAGGGTGATTCAGGAGATGCCTTGCCCTGTCGGGTTGCTTGTTCTCCCACCCTTAAGGCATGGAAGTTGCTGGGTGTTTGCTGGTTGCTAAGCAAAGTTGTTGACCAATGAATAATTAGTGGAAAAGAACTGCTGTGGGGCGAAGGGTATAAGAGGGGAGCCTGGGACTACTAACAATCCCGTGCTTAATTCCTCGAATTACACTCCTTGTACAGAGAATAATCCAAGGAATGCAGTTTACCACAATCCCGGTGGAAAGTCCTCAAGAAGACAGAGTCTCTGTTATGGTTCAATTGGCCTTGGCCAAATTCGAAGCCAAGACATGAATTAGTGACATTCAAAATAAGAGGAGGGATTGTGATATTGCCGGTGTCTACTAAAGCATTATACTTCTGTGCATCTGACATGCCAGGCCATCGAATCCACATAGTCCAATAAACTCGATTGTCCCTCTCCTCCCCCTGGCTGGAGGCAGGGCCCCTCTAGTCCTGGCCAGAATCTTCTTTTCCGTGTCTAAAGGACTGCCTGCTGAAAGTTGGAGCAGCAAACTTTTCAGAGAACTCCTTTTTTCTGATTTCTTTTGCAACTCGTGTACCTGTGCCTCTAGGGTCAAGGTAGATTTTCCATCCCATTTTCTCATATCTTCTCCATGGTCACGTAGGTAAAACCACAGGGTGACATGGGGTGTGTACCCACCATATTGTCTTCCTTGCACGGATGAATGCTTACCCCTGATAGCTGAAACACCGGTTTGTACAGGTGGGGAGGAAAATAATCTCTCTTCAAGTTGGTGGAACTTTTCAGAAAGTTTCGCCACAGCCAAGACGCAGGCCTGTAAGGAAGAGGAGAGACTTTCTTTACACTGCCGGAGCTGTTTAGCCACTTCATCCACTGTGGGTTCCTCCTCCTCTTTCCAGGCCATTATTGCCAATGAGCTGGCATATGATGATGGTGTACTCCGTACAAACTTCCGTCACATGCATTGTGTACACTTGACTTTATCTGGATCTGTGGATGTTTGTCTGAGGTCTGGGTCCTCATAAATCACCTCCCGTACGGCTAATTCCCTCAGGTACTGGATTCCCTTCTCCATAGTGGCCCACTTACTGGTAGACATACAAGTTCTTCCTTGAAGGGATACCTTTCCTTCACTGCTGAGAGGAGATGCCTCCAGAGGCTGTGAGGTCGTGCTCCATCTGCAAGTGCTTTGTCAATGCCTGCGTCTCTAGCAAAGGATCCCAGCTGCCTGGATTCCCTGCCCTCTAATTCCACACAATTGGCTCCGGTGTCCCAGCACTGGAGCAGCCAGGTGACAAGCTGCTCACCTATTCAGTGACCAAAATCTTTTCGCACATCTCGTAGCTCAGGCTGGTATAGGTTTCGGGTAATTACTGTTGAAGTTTTGACATCTTCATCTTCATCCTCCTCCTCTGATGGCCCAGCCTCATCTTCTCTATACCTAGACCTAGCAGAAGACTCTTTGCATTCTAAACGACCTGAATCTCTATATCATTTTTTCACCTTGTCTACAGGGGCAACTTGCACTGCTACAGCTCATTTCTCTGACCCAGCCACAGGGCCTGTCACAGGTGTTGGAATACACGCTGGGCCCATCACAGGGGTTGGAGTGGCTGCAGGAGCTGGAGAGGCTGCGGGGTCCATCGTAGGGGTTGGAGTGGCCGTTGGGCCTGTCACAGGACTTGGAGTGGCCGCAGGGTCTGTCACTAGGTTGATAGTAGCATCAATTGCAGCTCAATAGGCATAGGCCAGACCCCCAGCACGCTACAGTGATTTGTGTCTCTTTGGAACTGCCAGAGTCACAACACCCCTTTTTCAAGCAGCAAGTCATGTCCTCCTTGCTGTTTCAAAAATCCCTCAACAATTCCCCCTTTTTCTTTTTGAGCAAACCAAGCCCGATGTAACACTTTTGCAAGTAACCTTTTAACCACATTTATTACAATACAACACGCAATGATGATTAACACCACAACAAACAGAATCCTTAATCCGTCTTTGATTAATCCCAGTAACCATCTAGGCATCGTTCCAAACAAATCAGTGAGCCATTGATTGAAAGGATTGATATCATATTGAATCTTTCTCATGTGCTCTTTCAGGAAAGTAATGGATTTGTGAATTGACTCATTATGATCAGAAAGGTTCATGCAGCACATTCCCTCAAAGTCATCACACCCATGCCCTTGAGCCAAGAGCAAGAAGTCAATAGCAGCTTGATCCTGTAAGAGCGCATGGCGCAGACTATTTTGATCTGGTAACATCTCCTCAAGTATCTCTGTCGTGGCATGGGCTTGCTTCTCGGTCCAGCATACCAATTTTTCTAAGTTATTAAGTGTGGCCGCAGATGCCACTCCTGGCACTAAAATTGCCAATGCCACTCTAGCTGCAACACCAAGCAATTCAACATTATCATTGCAATCCGGTGCAAGCAATGCCCATGTATGTCTGGTGATCTCACGCAACTGTGAAAAGCTAGGAGCAAATATAGTAAGTTTACCTAATGGACCTCCGATAGCATTTGCAGGGATACCTTGCCAGGCCCTATCCCCACAAATCAGAAAAACATCAGGAGGTAAGGCCATAGCTGTACGATTGTTCCAAATGCTGTAGTTGTTACCTCTTGTCTCCGCGCCTTAAGCCCCTAAACCCTGCCTAGCAGTGTCATTGTAACCACAGGTGTTTCTGTACCCGTATGGCCCTTTCCAAGTTCCTGTGGCAGGACCTCAGTAATTCATTCTTATTTGTGGTAACACATTTGGTGCTGCTATATTTATTGTTTGAAAATGAATACTCGCAGGAGGGTCTTCTCGGTCACTAGTCAAACATAAGTGATTCAAGACAAACACCGTCTCGGACAATCGCTCATCGATGTTTGTGGAGGAATGGTTAAGTGAAATAGGACATGTGGATGTTGGGCAGTTAGGAGGCAATGGGCTAGTGAAGTACCGTACTCAACTCACATGAGTCTGGGCACGTACGCAGCTGGCTGAGAGCCAATCAGGCTCAAGGACGCGATGCCCTTGAGCGATTGGGAAAGTCCCTAAGGTGGGACGGTGGCTAAAAGAAGGAGGAACTAACTGAAAAGAGCGGGAAGTGTTAGCCAATCCTGAGCTTAGTTTTTGCAATATGTATGAGTTGATTATGTTCGAACTAGATAAAAGGCGACTGAGCTATCCATTAAAGTTGAAGTTCATTGTTCACTCATATTGAGCGTCTGTGTCTTCCTTCCGTCGACAACAGATGTTCTTGATCTCTTTTAACCTCACTAATTGTTCCTTTAAAACCTGATGTGATTGTTCAACCATCACTTGGCCCGTGGGAGAATATGGAACACCTGTGATATGCTTTACTCCCCACATTTTCATAAATTTTCTAACCCTTTTGCTGACATACGCTGGACCATCGTCCGTCTTGATCTGCTGTGGCACTCCCATAATGGCCACACACACCATCAGATGTCTACGCACAAGGTGTGCTTTTTCTCCCCCCTGTGCCGTTGCCCATATGAATCTTGAAAAAGTATCAATACTCACATGCACATATATTTTAGTACTATATTCCGGCACATGCGTTACATCCATTTGCCATACCTCAAGTGCCTTAATACCCCGTGGGTTAATTCCCAAACCTAACCCTGGTCCATGATGACTACAGGAAGCACACGCTCTTACTATTCCTTTCGCCTCTGTCCAAGCAAATCCAAGCATTCTCCGAAGACCCTTTGCATGCTGATGGAACATTTTGTGCAACACTCGCGCATGTGCAAAATCACTCTCAGGCCCCTCTGTGACTATACTCACCTACTTGTCTGCTTGTGAATTACCTTCTATTAACTCAATTGAGAACTGGTGACTACGTATATGGATAACACAGTAAGGTGCAGTTCTCCCCTGAATGGCATCTCGCAGCTGCAGAAACAATAACAATCTGTCCCTCTTAGTTTGCCATATCAAGGCATCCTCTATCCATTTTACCATGTTGACAACATACAGAGAGCCTGAGACGAAATTAATTGGCTCATGCATCCAGCACTGACAAGCCCAAACAACTGCAGACAATGCCAATGTTTGTAATGAATCCCCTGTCTCCCCCGGAATTATGTATTTCTCCCAACTTCCGTTCTCGTACCACACACACACAGCCTTCCTACTTGCTGCACCTGCATCAGTGTATACAGTGCGACCCACCACTGGTCGGGACGAAAGCCGTGGTACTATCTGCCATTTATATGATCTTATAACTTGCCAGAGAGGCCCCTTTGGAGTTCAGGAATGTACCAATCCCGGGTAATCTAACACAGCTTCTTGTAGTGGCATGGACTGCTGTAAACACCATTCCAAATGATCCTAAGTCATCGGCAGACTAATATCTCCTGGTTCATGCCCGCTGATCTCAATACTTTGAGAGCGACCCTAACGTACTAATTCTGCAATAACTTCTGCCCATGTTTGAACACTCATTTTTGGCTGAATCGGTAGGAAAATCCATTCCAGAACTCGAAAATGCTGCCCTATCATTCCACCCTTGCCATCACCTTTTTCACTTATGCCATTCCTACTTTCAGTGCTGTTAGTGTCAGTGGCATCCTCCTGATACTGTTTCTGTCTTTGTCACCCCTTACTCTCCCCCTTTTCTTTTTGCCACTGACCAAGCACCGCAAATGGATGAGACTTGCTAATGGATGAGATTGCTAATTAGGAAGGAGAGTGCAACGTCTGCTATACATCTGCAAGCAGTGCCAGCTGCAACCTTAAAAGCTATTTGTGAAAGAGCCTGCCGGTGGTCATTTGTTAGTGTAAACTTGTCGTGGTTTAACCCGGCTGGCAGCTAAACACCACGCAGCCGTTCGCTCACCCTCCCCCCTCCCTCTCTGGGACGGGGGAGAGAAATGGAAAGTGAAGCCCGTGAGTTGAGATAAAGACAGTTTAATAAGACAGGAAAATAATAATAACAAAATAATAATAACAATAATAACAATAATGTTACAATGGTGATAATAGGAAAGTAATAATAATATGTACAAACAAGTGATGCACAATGCAATTGCTCACCACCCGCTGACCGATGCCCAGCCTAACCCCGAGCAGTCCGGCCCCCTCCCCCCGGCTAGCCACCCCTATATATTGTTTAGCATGACATCAGATGGTATGGAATACCCCTTTGGCTAGTTTGGGTCACCTGTCCTGGGTCTGTCCCCTCCCAGCTCTTACTGCACCCCCAGCCTGCCTGTTGGCAGGACAGAGCAAAAGGCTGAGATGTCCTTGGCTTGGTATAAGCACTGCTCTGCAACAATTAAAACATCGGGGTGTTATCAGCACTCTTCTCATCCTAAGCCAAAACACAGCATTCCACCAGCTACTAGGAAGAAAATTAATTCTGTTCTAACTAAAACCAGGACATCTATCCACCCCTTATTCCATACCATTTATGTCATGCTCAGGTTACACTCTTTTCCATACATTCTAATTAGTCACCTATAGTAGTCATAGTAGTGATAACATACAGTATTATATAGTAATTAACATGGTACAATTCAGTTCATGGGCTATTCTCACCCAGTATTAAATCTCCTTGAGGTACACACCGGACCTCTCTGTTCTTTTGCATCACCCACCAAGTGTATCCAGGTCCCTGAGCGAAAACAATTCCACGAATAGGTTTGCCTTTTCCTGAGGCAGGAGTAGCCCAGACTGTTTTACCCAGCATATTTCTTACATGCACTACAGGAACTTTATCCCCATCTACAGTACGTAACAGGTTTGATTGGGCAGGTCCAGCTCGGTTGGCAGATCCCCTAGTATTGACTAACCAGGTGGCCTTTGCCAAATGCGTATCCCAATTTTTGAATGTCCCAGCGCCCATTGCTTTCAATGTAGTCTTTAACAGTCCGTTGTATCGTTCAACTTTCCCGGAGGCTGGTGCATGATAGGGGATGTGATACACCCACTCAATACCATGCTCTTTGGCCCAAGTGTCTATAAGGTTGTTTCGGAAATGAGTTCCATTGTCTGACTCTATTCTTTCTGGGGTACCATGTCGCCATAGTACTTGCTTTTCAAGGCCCAGGATAGTGTTCCGGGCGGTGGCATGAGGCACAGGATATGTTTCCAGCCATCCGGTGGTTGCTTCCACCATTGTAAGTACGTGGCGCTTGCCATTGCGAGTTTGAGGGAGTGTGATGTAATCAATCTGCCAGGCCTCTCCATATTTATATTTCAGCCATCGTCCTCCATACCAAAGAGGCTTTGACCGTTTGGCTTGCTTGATTGCAGCACATGTTTCACAGTCATGAATAACCTGTGCTATAGCGTCCATGGTCAGGTCCACCCCTCGATCACGAGCCCATCTGTATGTTGCATCTCTACCTTGATGGCCTGAGGTGTCATGGGCCCATCGGGCTATAAATAATTCACCTTTATGCTGCCAACCCAGGTCCACCTGAGCTACTTCAATCTTAGCAGCCTGATCCACCTGCTGGTTGTTTTGATGTTCTTCAGTAGCCCGATTCTTGGGCACATGAGCATCTACGTGACGTACTTTCACAGCCAGGTTCTCTACCCGAGCAGCAATGTCTTGCCACAAAGCAGCAGCCCAGATGGGTTTGCCCCTACGCTGCCAGTTGTTTTGCTTCCACTGCTGTAACCATCCCCACAGGGCATTTGCTACCATCCATGAATCGGTGTAGAGATAGAGAACTGGCCATTTCTCTCGTTCAGCAATGTCTAAAGCCAGCTGAATGGCTTTCACTTCTGCAAACTGACTCGATTCACCTTCTCCCTCAGCAGCTTCTGCAACTCGTCGTGTAGGGCTCCATACAGCAGCCTTCCATCTCCGATGCTTCCCCACAATACGACAGGACCCATCAGTGAACAGGGCATATTTCTTTTCATTCTCTGGTAACTGGTTGTACAGTGGGGCTTCTTCAGCACGACCCACCTCCTCCTCTGATGATATCCCAAAGTATTTGCCTTCTGGCCAGTCCATAATCACTTCCAGGATTCCTGGGTGACTGGGGTTTCCTATTCGAGCCCGCTGAGTAATCAGTGCAACCCACTTGCTCCACGTAGCATCAGTTGCATGATGCGTAGAAGAAACCCTTCCCTTGAACATCCAGCCTAGTACTGGCAATAGGGGTGCTACGAGGAGCTGCGCTTCAGTACCGACCACCTCCGAAGCAGATCGAACTCCTTCATATGCTGCCAATATCTCCTTTTCAGTTGGAGTATAGCGGGCCTCAGACCCTCTGTATCCCCGGCTCCAAAACCCCAGGGGCCGACCTCGAGTTTCCCCAGGTTCTTTCTGCCAGAGGCTCCAGGTGGGGCCGTTCTCCCCGGCTGCAGTGTAGAGCACATTCTTTACATCTGGTCCTGTTCGAACTGGCCCAAGGGCTACTGCATGGACTATTTCCTGCTTGATTTGTTCAAACGCTTGTCGTTGTTCAGGGCCCCATTCAAACTCATTCTTCTTACGGGTTACTTGGTAGAGCGGGTTTACAATCAGACTGTAATTTGGGATGTGCATTCTCCAAAACCCCACAACACCTAGGAAAGTCTGTGTTTCTTTTTTGTTAGTTGGTGGAGACATAGCTGTTATTTTGTTGATCACATCCATTGGGATTTGACGACGTCCATCTTGCCATTTTATTCCTAAAAACTGGATCTCTCGTGCAGGTCCTTTGACTTTATTTTGTTTTATGGCAAAACCGGCTTTCAGAAGGATTTGGACTATTTTCTTCCCTTTCTCGAAAACTTCCTCTGCTGTGTCACCCCACACAATAATGTCATCGATGTACTGCAGGTGTTCAGGAGCTTCCCCCTGCTCTAGTGCAGACTGGATCAGCCCATGGCAAATGGTAGGGCTGTGTTTCCACCCCTGGGGCAGCCGATTCCAAGTATATTGGACTCCCCTCCAAGTGAAGGCAAATTGTGGCCTGCACTCTGCTGCTAGAGGGATGGAGAAAAATGCATTAGCGATATCAATTGTGGCGTACCACTTGGCTGCCTTCGATTCAAGTTCGTACTGAAGTTCCAGCATGTCCGGCACTGCAGCACTCAGTGGTGGCGTCACTTCGTTCAGGCCACGATAGTCCACTGTTAGTCTCCACTCGCCACTAGACTTTCGCACTGGCCATATGGGACTATTGAAAGGTGAATGAGTCTTGCTGATCACTCCTTGGCTCTCCAATTGACGAATTAGCTTATGTATGGGAATCAGGGAGTCTCGGTTAGTGCGATATTGCCGCCGGTGCACAGTTGTGGTAGCGATTGGCACTTGCTGTCCTTCGACCCTCAGCAACCCCACAACAGAGGGGTCCTCTGAGAGACCAGGCAAGGTAGATAATTGTTTAATGCCTTCTGTCTCTAAGGCAGCTATACCAAAAGCCCACCGGAACCCTTTTGGGTCCTTGCAATATCCTCTTCTAAGATAGTCTATGCCAAGGATACATGGAGCATCCGGGCCAGTCACAATGCGGTGCTTTTCCCACTCATTCCCAGTCAGACTCACTTCAGCCTCCAATACAGTCAACTGCTGAGATCCCCCTGTCACTCCACAAATATAGATGGGCTCTTTATATCTCGATGGCATTATAGTACATTGTGCACCGGTGTCTACTAAAGCCTTATACTTCTGTGCGTCTGACGTGCCAGGCCATCGAATCCACACAGTCCAATAAACTCGATTGTCCCTTTCCTCCCCCTGGCTGGAGGCAGGGCTCCCCTAATCCTGGTCAGAATCTTCTTCATTTCTGTGTTTGAAGGACTGTCTGCTGGAAGTTGGAGCAGCAAACTTTTCAGAGAATCCCTTTTTCTTGATTGTTTTCTTTTGCAACTCACGTACCCGTGCCTCTAGGATCGCAGTAGATTTTCCATCCCATTTTCTCATGTCCTCTCCATGGTCTCGTAAGTAAAACCACAGGGTGGCACGGGGTGAGTACCCACCATATCGTCTTCCTTGTGTGGATGAACGCCTACCCCTGATAGCTGAGACACTGCTCTGTACAGGTATGGAGGAGAATAATCTCTCTTCAAGTTGGTGAACCTTTTCAGAAAGTTTCTCCACAGTGTTCTCTTTTGGTCGGTGGACACTGGTTGGTTCAGGTGGGGAGGATGATAGATTCTCTTCAAGTTGGTGAACCTTTTCAGAAAGTTTCTCCACAGCTGAGACGCAGGCCTGTAAGGAAGAAGAGAGACTTTCTTCGTACTGCCGGAGTTGTTTAGCCACTTCATCCACTGTGGGTTCCTCCTCCTCTTTCCAGGCCATGATTGCCAATGAGCTGGCATATGATGATGGTGCACTCTGTACAAACTTCCGCCACATGGGTCGTGTACACCTGACTTCATCTGGATCTTTGGATGTTTGTCTGAGGTCTGGATCCTCATAAATCACTTCCCGTACGGCTAATTCCCTCAGGTACTGGATTCCCTTCTCCATAGTGGTCCACTTGCCTGGTAGACATAAAAGTTCTTCCTTGAAGGGATACCTTTCCCTCACAGCTGAGAGGAGACGCCTCCAGAGGCTGTGAGATTGTGCTCCATCTGCAATTGCTTTGTCAATGCCTGCGTCTCTAGCAAGGGATCCCAGTCGCTTGGCTTCCCTGCCCTCTAATTCCACACAATTGGCTCCAGAGTCCCAGCATCGGAGCAGCCAGGTGACAAGCTGCTCACCTATACAGCGACCAAAATCTTTTCGCACATCTCGTAACTCACGCTCGTTTAGGCTTCGGGTAGTTACTGTTGATTTTTCGGCATCCTCATCTTCCTCCTCCTGAACCCTTGATGGCCCAGCGTCGTCGTCGTCTCCGTCGTCTCTATACCTAGATTTGGCAGAAGACTCTCTGCGTTCTAAACGACCTGAATCTCTATACCATTTTTTCACCTTCTCTACAGGGGCAGCTTGCACTGCTACTGCTCGTTTCTCTGACCTTGTTACAGGGTCTGCCACAGAGGTTGGAATACCCTCTGCAGGGTCGACTTGCACTGCTACAGCTCGTTTCTCTGACCTTGTTACAGGGTCTGCCACAGAGGTTGGAATACCCTCTGCAGGGTCGACTTGCACTGCTACAGCTCGTTTCTCTGACCTTGTTACAGGGTCTGCCACAGAGGTTGGAATACCCTCTGCAGGGTCAACTTGCACTGCTACAGCTCGTTTCTCTGACCCCGTTACAGGGTCTGCCACAGGGGTTGGAATACCCTCTGCAGGGTCAACTTGCACTGCTACAGCTCTTTTCTCTGACCCAGCCACAGGAGCTGGAGCGGCTGCGGGAGCTGGAGCAGCTGCAGGAACCGGAGCTGGAGTGGCTGCAGGAACTGGAGTTGGAGCAGTTGCAGGAGCTGGGACTGGAGCGGCTGCAGGAGCTGGAACTGGAGCGGCTGCAGGAGCTGGGACTGGAGCGGCTGCAGGAGCTGGGATTGGAGCATCTGCAGAAGCTGGGACTGGAGCGGCTGCAGAGTCCACCGTAGGGGTCACAGTGGCCGTTGGATCTGTCACGGGACTTGGAGTGGCCGCAGGGTCTGTCACTAAGTTGATAGCAGTATCAATGGCAGCTCGATAGGCGTGAGCCAGGCCCCAACATGTTACAATGATTTGTGTTACTTTGGAACTGCCAGAATCATGACACCTTTTTCTCAAGCATTCTGCCAGTTTTTGAGGATTTTGCAGTTGTTCAGGGGTGAATTTCCAAAACACTGGGGGTGCCAACTGCTCTAGATGCCTGCCCATATCCTCCCATACTCCCTGCCACCCACAACTATACTGCCTCCGGGCAGATCTCCGGATGAGCTTCCTAAGTAGTTGTTTAACTTTAAGCAGAATCTGAAGTGCATTCAGGAGGCAGAACAACAAGACTATGCTGGTCTGAGTATCCCAAGGATATTCAATATCTTAGAGAGCTATTGTAGCAAGCTCGGAGGATAAGAGGGTGGTGAAGGAGGAAGGCATAGTGATCCAGGAGGATACAGGGGTGGTGAAGGAGAAAGGGAGAGTAATCAAGTAAGAAAAAATATCTTCCCCTTTCCCCTCCACAGATTGACTCCCTAATGGAAAAAAACAATAGGTATAATTGCTAATAGTTTCCAAGATACAGTTTCCAAAATACAGAGTCGACGATGTTACTGAGTACAAATACCAAGTTAGAGTCATGGCCAGATATCTCATCGTCTCATAAGCCATTGCTACAACACTCAGTACCATAATGATCTGAAACCAGGGCCCGGAGAGGATAAACAACATGACAGAGAGCAAATACGGAAAATAATGTACTATAATACTCAATTTGGAAAACAGGCGCAGCAGAGTTGAGATTAAAGCAATCAGCATTATGACAAGTGACTATTAAGCAGGTCTAATACTTACACCAATTTTAGTTTAACACACTGTGGTCAGATCTGCCGTTATCTCAACCTTTCGAGCCCCACGTTGGGCACCAAAAAGACTGTCGTGGTTTAACCCGGCTGGCAGCTAAACACCACGCAGCCGTTCGCTCACCCTCCCCCCTCCCTCTCTGGGACGGGGGAGAGAAATGGAAAGTGAAGCCCGTGAGTTGAGATAAAGACAGTTTAATAAGACAGGAAAATAATAATAACAAAATAATAATAACAATAATGTTACAATGGTGATAATAGGAAAGTAATAATAATATGTACAAACAAGTGATGCACAATGCAATTGCTCACCACCCGCTGACCGATGCCCAGCCTAACCCCGAGCAGTCCGGCCCCCTCCCCCCGGCTAGCCACCCCTATATATTGTTTAGCATGACATCAGATGGTATGGAATACCCCTTTGGCTAGTTTGGGTCACCTGTCCTGGGTCTGTCCCCTCCCAGCTCTTACTGCACCCCCAGCCTGCCTGTTGGCAGGACAGAGCAAAAGGCTGAGATGTCCTTGGCTTGGTATAAGCACTGCTCTGCAACAATTAAAACATTGGGGTGTTATCAGCACTCTTCTCATCCTAAGCCAAAACACAGCATTCCACCAGCTACTAGGAAGAAAATTAATTCTGTTCTAACTAAAACCAGGACAAAACTTCAGCTCTGCACTCCTGCACTGCAATAAAGGTAGTAATATAGCTAAGTTGTCATTAATAAACCGTACAATGTGGCAACCCCTCTGAATATTATTCAGGAACATTTGTACATTTATCAAATTATGTAACACCATAGTGTTATAAGTTAGACCACACAATTTACTGGTCTATTGAAATTATTTTATTAATCAAGTAAGCAGACACAAGCAAAACAGCGCTGGGCAGCTGGGGAGTCTCCGCTCCACAACAGCACGCAACTTCCCCTTTCCAGTGTTGCTGTTTTATAGCATTCAAGTTCTGGCATGTCAAGACTTGACTTGTCGACTTGTCGAGACCCGTCGACTTGTCGAGACCTGTTGACTTGTCGAGACTAGTTCTGAGGCTGCGCAGTCTGTTGTTGGGGGTCGTTCTGGCCCACCAAACCGAATGTCATCCATATAATGGTAAATAATTATGTCACACCACGCTGTCCGAATTGGTTGTAATGCCAAGGCCACATATAATTGATCTCCACCCCTCTGCTATGTGCCAACTCGCCACACGGTGGCGGTCGTCTGCCGTTTCCGCTGACGCCTCCGATGTCCCAAAGCAACTCGACTCCGGATGTCCCGCGTCTCACCGTGATACGTCACTTCACGTCTCACCGCGATACTTCACTGCTATGCGTCTCACCGCAAAACCTCTGTCTCTGCGTCTCACCACGTCTGTCCGGGTCTGTGCTCCGAGTCTCTCAGCGTCCCGCATGTAACTGCGTCTCTGTTCCTAGGCTCTCTGCGTCTCTCTGCATCTCTCAGCGTCTCTCACGTCCCTCAGCGTCTCCGTGTCTCGCCGGGTCTCAGCCTGTTCGGGCGCCATTTGTTGCAGGAAGAACGGCCGAAAAAACGACAGACACTAGTATGGTCAGATCATACTCTCCCTTTATTACCCGAATAGCCTAACTTTTATAGCAAACTTAACAGGGGCGGATAGTGTCTCACACAAGATTATTGGTCAAAAGAACTTAGACAAACAACTGCAAGAAAACAACCCCACCTGCAAGAAAACAACCCCCTTGTGATTAGCAGTCACGTAGATCCCGTCCTTGAAGTCAGCTGCTGGCCACAATATTTTTTAAATTCCTCAATTGGGAGATGTGGGAACACTGTCATGGGAACTTCTCATAGTCCTCCTGGCAGTTTGGTTTGCTCAGCTGCAGCAAGTCATGGCCTCCTTGCTGTTCCAAAAATCCCTCAACATAACACCATGCTAGTCTGAACATCCCAAGGATATCCAACATCTTGGAGAACTATTGTAAGTATCTCAGAGGATAAGAGGGCGGTGAAGGAGAAAGGGAGAGTGAACAAGTAGGAAAAAATATCTTCCCCTGTCCCCTCCACAGATTGGCTCCCTGAAGAAAAAAAGCAATAGGTGTAATTGTTAATAGTTTCCAAGATATGGTTTCCAAAGTAGAGTTGATGACAGTGCTGAGTACAAATACCAGGTTAGAGTCATGACCAGAAATTTCATCATATCATAAGCCACTGTTGCACTGCACAGTACCATAATGATCTTAAACCAGGGCCTGGAAAGGATAAACAGCACAACAGGGAGCACATACAGAAAGTAACGTGCTATAATACTCAATTTCGAAAACAGGCACAGCAGACCTGAGATCAAAGCAATCAATGCTGTGACTAGCAACTATTAAGCAGGTCTAATACTTATACCAATTTTAGTTTAACACACTCTGGTCAGATCTGTCATTATCTCAACCCTTCGAGCCCCACGTTGTGCGCCAAAAGGACTGTTGAGGTTTAACCTGGCCGGCAGCTCAGCACCACACAGCCGTTTGCTCCCCCTCCCCCCTCCCTCTCTGGGAATGGGTAGGGTGTCAGAAAGAAATGTAAACCTGTGGAGCAAGTAAGTGGAGCAGAGAGATTGTCTTCATATTTTTGAAGTTGGCAGGAGACATCATACATTGTTGGTCCCATCCCCTCATCCCAGTGAATTGCTGCCAGGGTACTGGCATGAGCTGCTGGTGCACTCCGCACAAATTTACGCCACATGGATGTTGTGCACTGGACTTCATCGGGGTCTTGAGGTGTCTGGGCATTGTCCAAATCACTATAAATCATCTCCCGCACAGCTAATTCCCGCAGATGTTGGAGACCTTTATCCACAGTGGTCCACTTGCCTATGTGATATACAATATCTTCCTTATGGGGATATCTTTCTTTGATAGCTGCCAGGAGTCGTCTCCAGAGGCTGAGGGCCTGTGCTCCTCTCCCGATTACTTTGTCGATTACCCTTTCTCTAGAGAGGGATCCCAGCTGCTTGGCTTCATTGCCTTCTAATTGTAGGCTACTGGCCCCAGCATCCCAGCATCGGAGCAGCCAAGTGAGGATGTGTTCACCTGGGCGTCGACCATAATCCTTTCGTATTTCTCGCATCTCACTCAGGGATAAGGATCGAGTGATTTCTGATTCCTTTATGATTTCTGTCTCGTCTTCCTGCTGTTTTTGTGATGGCTCTGCTTTAGAGGTGCCTGCCAATTCCCCTTCTCCCTCCTTCTTAGGAGAGCCTTCTTCCCTTACTAAACGAGCTGACCTCCGTTTCCATTGTTTTGACTTGACTATGGGGGCGACTGATACCATAGTTGGTTGGTCCTCTGGGTCAGCCACAGCATGTGTTACTTGGTCATCACATTCAGAGACTTCCTCCCTCTCTTCAAGTTGCTGGATGATGTTAAACAGTGTTTGATAGGAATAAACCAGGACCCAGCACAATGCTGCAAGCTGTTGTTCTCCGGCATTATCAGGATCAGGACATACAACTCTCAAACATTCTACCAAGTTTTTAGGATTTAGCACTTGCTCAGGGGTGAAGTTCAAAACTATTGGAGGAGACACTCGTGACAGGTATCTGCTAACATCATCCCACACACCGTGCCACTCACCACGAGACTGTTTCGGGACAGATTCCCAAATAAGTTTTCTAAACAATCGACTAATCTTAGAGAGAAAATGAAACCTGTTATTCAGAATTAGAAATAGCAATACATGGGTTACAGATGGATCTTCAAAATACTCCCAAACTGTTGTAATTATCCCACTGTGAAAGAAGGGAAAGGTACCATTCCTGATATTATTAATAAACTGGTGTCCAGATGAGAAAAGGAAGGCAGTGTAGTTCTGAATATTCTCTGAAAGATAGTTTCCATGGGACCCAAATGATAACAGCGCAGAGCCTGAATTCCAGAGTAAAACCAAGGTCAGTGCTTGGCAGCACAACGAATTAAAAAAAGTGAACACAGATTGTAGCACTTTGTCGGATCGGATATATAGGAGAAAGGAGAATATGACACGAATTGCATGACATATGAACAAAGCCATTATTATTAACAGGGCAAGGAACATGGTTACTAGCAAGCAAGTGTGTTAGTTGTATGCGTTTAATCAATTCTATTGTTATCTCAACCCTTCGAGCCCCACGTTGGGCGCCAAAAAGGACTGTGGTGGTTTTACCGTGCTGGGCAGCTAAACCCCACAACCGCTCTCTCACTCCCCCTCCTTTAGATAAGGAGGGGGAGAAGTAAAGCAAAGAACAACTCACGGGTTGAGATGAGGATAATTTAATTAAAGGGAAATAATTATAATAATTAAATAAAGACTACCATGAACTAAACAATTTAACTAAGGGGAAATAAAAGGGAAAGGGGAAAAAGGGAGGAAAACAAACAAACAAAATAAATGAAAGCGATATGGAAGTGCAGAGGAAAGAAATTACTCTCTACTTCCCACAAATGAGCGATGATTGACCACGTCCTTGAAGCAAGGCCTCAACGCACGCAGCCGGTGTTCGAGAGGAGGACCGACGTCTTCTCAACGAGAGCCCACCCCTCCCCTCTTCTTCCTGTTTCCACCTTTTATTGCTGAGTGTGACACCACATGGTATGGAATATCCCTTTGATTGGTTTAGGTCTGCTGCCCTAGTGATGTTTCTCTCCTCACTTTTTTGCCCACCCCCTAGGAGGGTTAGAGAAAGGCCCGATGCTGTGCCACTGCTGCTCAGCAGTAGACACAACACTGGTGTGATAACACTGCTGTTCCAGCTACAAGTACAGAGTACGGCACTGAATGGGCTGCTGCCGGGAAAGTTAACATTCCAGCCAGACCCAGTACAACTTCCACCCCTTATTCCATAACATTTGTGTCACACTCAGATCCCCATACTTTAGCATACAAGCATTCTCATCATTATCCCTTGTCCTTTAACAGGACAAGGATTTAACAGGACAGGATTAATAGGCAGATGTATCTTTTCATTCCATAGGTCTTTCTTGGAAAATGTTCATAAGAACTGTTGATGATTAGGTCTTCATCTGCCAAAGTGGCCACTCAAGGCAGGCGGAGTTGGATGTCTGGACACCAGCACCAGCTTAGCTCAAGTCCTTGTTGCACTGCCCGGCTCCTTGCAAAGTTGACCTGTCGTTGATCCTACAACATCTTCCTACAACATATAACTTAGATTATAGATTAGTTTTCTCTCAATGTCAAATCTCCTTGAGGCACACACTTGATATCCCCATTCTTTTGCATGACCCACCAGGTATACCCTGGTCCTTGGGTGAAGACAATCCCACGAGTGGGTTTGCCTTTTCCCGAGGCAGGAGCAACCCACACTGCCTTCCCCATCCACCTTCCTATATGCACTACGGGAACCTTAGCTCCTTTCACAGTGTGTAGGGGTTTTGTTTCGGCAGGACCAGCACGGCTGTCAGACCCCCTATTGTTAACTAGCCAAGTGGCTTCTGGTAGATTTGTGTCCCATTGTTTCCACGTCCCAGCACCTAATGCTCGTAACATAGTCTTTAACAGTCCATTGTACCTCTCAACCTTCCCAGAGGCTTGTGGGTGGTAAGGGATGTGGTACACCCACTCAATACCATGCCTCTTTGCCCAGGAGGTAACAAGATTGTTTCGGAAATGACTCCCATTGTCAGACTCAATTCTCTCTGGTGTACCATGACGCCACAATACTTGTCTTTCCAGGCCCAAGATAGTGTTTCGGGCTGTGGCATGGTTTACAGGGTATGTTTCCAGCCACCCAGTAGTTGCTTCTACCATGGTGAGTATGTACCGTTTGCCTTGGCGAGTTTTTGGGAGTGGTCCGATATAGTCAATTTGCCAGGCCTCACCATATTGAAACCCTAACCATCTCCCCCTGTTCCAGGGAGATTTTACCTTCATGGCTTTCTTGATTGCAGCACAGGTCTCACACGCATGGGTAACCTGTGTGATGGCCTCAATGGTCAAGTCCACCCCTCGATCACGAGCCCATCTGTAAGTGGCATCTCTCCCCAGATGTCCTGATGTTTCATGGGCCCATCGAGCTACGAACAGCTCACCCTTACGTTCCCAGTCTAGGTCCACCTGAGCCACTTCAATTTTCGAAGCTCGATCCACTTCTTTGTTGTTCTTATGTTCTTCGGTAGTGCGACTCTTGGGCATGTGGGCATCTACATGACGTACTTTAACATCCAGGTTTTCTACCCGGGCAGCAATATCTTGCCACAGGGTAGCAGCCCAGATAGGCTTACCTCTGCGCTGCCAGTTGCTCTCTTTCCATTGCTGCAGCCACCCCCACAGAGCATTTGCCACCATCCATGAGTCAGTATAAAGATACAATACTGGCCAATTTTCTCTTTCGGCGATATCTAGGGCTAGTTGTATGGCTTTTACTTCTGCATACTGACTCGACTCACCTTCCCCTTCCATGGCTTCCACAACTCGTCATATGGGATTCCACACAGCAGCTTTCCATTTCCGATGGCTCCCTATCACACGGCAGGATCCGTCAGTAAACAACGCATACTGCTTTCTGTCTTCTGGCAACTCATTGTATGGTGGTGCCTCTTCAGCACGGGTTACCTCTTCTGTTGGCACTCCGAAATCTCTGCCTTCCGGCCAGTCCATAATCTCTTCCAGGATTCCTGGGCGATTGGGTTTTCCCATTCGAGCCCGCTGTGTAATTAACGCTATCCACTTACTCCATGTAGCATCAGTTGCATGGTGTGTAGTGGGAATTTTCTCTTTGAACATCCAATGTAACACAGGTAGCCGCGGTGCCAAGAGGAGCTGTGCCTCTGTACCCACAACTTCTGAAGCAGCTCGAACACCCTCATATGCTGTGAGTATTTCCTTTTCAGTTGGGGTGTAATTGGCTTCTGATCCTCGATAGCCCCGACTCCAGAAGCCCAGAGGTCGACCTCGAGTTTCTTCTGGGGTTTTCTGCCAAAGGCTCCAGGTGAGCCCATGCTCCCCAGCTGCAGTGTACAGTATATTTTGCACAGCTGGTCCAGTACGGACAGGCCCAAGGGCTACTGCACGAGCTATTTCTTGTTTGATTTGTTCAAATGCCTGTTGTTGCTCAGGGCCCCACTCAAAATAGTTTCTCTTTCGAGTCACTCGATATAGAGGACTCACAAGCTGACTATAGCCTGGCACATGCATTCTCCAGAATCCCACGAGGCCTAGGAAAGCTTGCGTTTCCTTTTTGCTAGTTGGCGGAGACATTGCTGTTATTTTATTGATCACATCCATTGGAATATGGCGACGTCCATCCTGCCATTTTACCCCCAAGAACTGGATTTCCTGTGTAGGCCCCTTGACCTTGCTCTTTTTAATGGCAAAACCAGCTTTCAGGAGAATTTGGATTATTTTCTTCCCTTTCTCAAAAACTTCTTCTGCTGTGTTGCCCCACACGAGGATGTCGTCAATGTACTGAAGATGCTCAGGAGCTCCCCCTTGCTCCAGTGCAGACTGGATCAGTCCATGGCAAATGGTAGGGCTGTGTTTCCACCCCTGGGGCAGCCGATTCCAGGTGTATTGGATGCCCCTCCAAGTGAAGGCAAACTGCGGCCTGCATGCTGCTGCTAAAGGGATGGAGAAAAATGCATTAGCAATATCAATTGTGGCATACCACTTGGCTGCCTTTGACTCTAGTTCGTACTGAAGTTCTAGCATGTCTGGCACTGCAGCACTCAGTGGTGGCGTGACTTCATTCAGGCCTCGATAGTCCACTGTTAGCCTCCACTCGCCATTAGACTTTCGTACTGGCCATATAGGACTATTAAAGGGTGAGCGAGTCTTGCTGATTACTCCCTGACTCTCCAGTCGGTGAACCAACTCATGGATGGGAATCAGGGAGTCTCGGTTGGTGCGATATTGCCGTCGGTGCACCGTTGTGGTAGCAATTGGTACCTGTTGTTCTTCAACCTTCAGCAATCCTACAACAGAAGGGTCTTCTGAAAGGCCAGGCAGGGTAGACAGCTGCCTAATCTTCTCTGTGCTCAAAGCAGCTATGCCAAAAGCCCACCGGTATCCTTTTGGATCCTTGAAGTACCCTCTCTTGAGATAGTCTATGCCAAGGATGCACGGAGCCTCTGGGCCAGTCACAATGGGATGCTTTTGCCACTCATTCCCAGTTAGACTCACTTCAGCTTCCAGTACAGATAGTTGTTGGGATCCCCCTGTCACTCCAGAGATACAGGTGAGTTCTGTACCTTGGTAGCCTGATGGCATTATGGTACATTGTGCGCCAGTGTCCACTAAAGCTTTGTATTCCTGTGGTTCTGATGTGCCAGGCCATCGGATCCACACAGTCCAATAAATCCGGTTATCCCTCTCCTCTACCTGGCCAGAGGCAGGGCCCCTCTAGTCCTGGCTGGAGCGTCTGCCACTTAATTCTTGCAAATGCACAAATTCTGGCAAATGAGAGGTAGAGGTCCCTTCATCGTGGTCAAGAATAACATCAGCTCTTCTACTGCCTCTGGGGTACTGCCCAATAGAAACTGGAGCAGCATTTCTCTTAGGAGCCCCTCTTCTTGCTGCTGTATTTCCTTTCAGTTCACGTACCCGAGCAGCTAGGGTTGAAGTAGGTACACCATCCCATTTCCTCATATCTTCCCCATGGTCACGCAGATAAAACCACAAGGTGCCACGTGGTGTACGTCTTGGGTACTCTCTCTCTTGAGCAGGCGAATGCTGATTCTTAGTGGCTGAAGTATCACTCTGTCTAGATGAGGGGGAATATACTTTCTCCACAAGCTTGTCAAGTCCTTTAGACAATTTCTCCACAGCTGAGACACAGGACTGTAGTGGAGCAGAGAGATTGTCTTCATATTTTTGAAGTTGGCAGGAGACATCATACATTGTTGGTCCCATCCCCTCATCCCAGTGAATTGCTGCCAGGGTACTGGCATGAGCTGCTGGTGCACTCCGCACAAATTTACGCCACATGGATGTTGTGCACTGGACTTCATCGGGGTCTTGAGGTGTCTGGGCATTGTCCAAATCACTATAAATCATCTCCCGCACAGCTAATTCCCGCAGATGTTGGAGACCTTTATCCACAGTGGTCCACTTGCCTATGTGATATACAATATCTTCCTTATGGGGATATCTTTCTTTGATAGCTGCCAGGAGTCGTCTCCAGAGGCTGAGGGCCTGTGCTCCTCTCCCGATTACTTTGTCGATTACCCTTTCTCTAGAGAGGGATCCCAGCTGCTTGGCTTCATTGCCTTCTAATTGTAGGCTACTGGCCCCAGCATCCCAGCATCGGAGCAGCCAAGTGAGGATGTGTTCACCTGGGCGTCGACCATAATCCTTTCGTATTTCTCGCATCTCACTCAGGGATAAGGATCGAGTGATTTCTGATTCCTTTATGATTTCCGTCTCGTCTTCCTGCTGTTTTTGTGATGGCTCTGCTTTAGAGGTGCCTGCCAATTCCCCTTCTCCCTCCTTCTTAGGAGAGCCTTCTTCCCTTACTAAACGAGCTGACCTCCGTTTCCATTGTTTTGACTTGACTATGGGGGCGACTGATACCATAGTTGGTTGGTCCTCTGGGTCAGCCACAGCATGTGTTACTTGGTCATCAGATTCAGAGACTTCCTCCCTCTCTTCAAGTTGCTGGATGATGTTAAACAGTGTTTGATAGGAATAAACCAGGACCCAGCACAATGCTGCAAGCTGTTGTTCTCCGGCATTATCAGGATCAGGACATACAACTCTCAAACATTCTACCAAGTTTTTAGGATTTAGCACTTGCTCAGGGGTGAAGTTCAAAACTATTGGAGGAGACACTCGTGACAGGTATCTGCTAACATCATCCCACACACCGTGCCACTCACCACGAGACTGTTTCGGGACAGATTCCCAAATAAGTTTTCTAAACAATCGACTAATCTTAGAGAGAAAATGAAACCTGTTATTCAGAATTAGAAATAGCAATACATGGGTTACAGATGGATCTTCAAAATACTCCCAAACTGTTGTAATTATCCCACTGTGAAAGAAGGGAAAGGTACCATTCCTGATATTATTAATAAACTGGTGTCCAGATGAGAAAAGGAAGGCAGTGTAGTTCTGAATATTCTTTGAAAGATAGTTTCCATGGGACCCAAATGATAACAGCGCAGAGCCTGAATTCCAGAGTAAAACCAAGGTCAGTGCTTGGCAGCACAACGAATTAAAAAAAGTGAACACAGATTGTAGCACTTTGTCGGATCGGATATATAGGAGAAAGGAGAATATGACACGAATTGCATGACATATGAACAAAGCCATTATTATTAACAGGGCAAGGAACATGGTTACTAGCAAGCAAGTGTGTTAGTTGTATGCGTTTAATCAATTCTATTGTTATCTCAACCCTTCGAGCCCCACGTTGGGCGCCAAAAAGGACTGTGGTGGTTTTACCGTGCTGGGCAGCTAAACCCCACAACCGCTCTCTCACTCCCCCTCCTTTAGATAAGGAGGGGGAGAAGTAAAGCAAAGAACAACTCACGGGTTGAGATGAGGATAATTTAATTAAAGGGAAATAATTATAATAATTAAATAAAGACTACCATGAACTAAACAATTTAACTAAGGGGAAATAAAAGGGAAAGGGGAAAAAGGGAGGAAAACAAACAAACAAAATAAATGAAAGCGATATGGAAGTGCAGAGGAAAGAAATTACTCTCTACTTCCCACAAATGAGCGATGATTGACCACGTCCTTGAAGCAAGGCCTCAACGCACGCAGCCGGTGTTCGAGAGGAGGACCGACGTCTTCTCAACGAGAGCCCACCCCTCCCCTCTTCTTCCTGTTTCCACCTTTTATTGCTGAGTGTGACACCACATGGTATGGAATATCCCTTTGATTGGTTTAGGTCTGCTGCCCTAGTGATGTTTCTCTCCTCACTTTTTTGCCCACCCCCTAGGAGGGTTAGAGAAAGGCCCGATGCTGTGCCACTGCTGCTCAGCAGTAGACACAACACTGGTGTGATAACACTGCTGTTCCAGCTACAAGTACAGAGTACGGTACTGAATGGGCTGCTGCCGGGAAAGTTAACATTCCAGCCAGACCCAGTACAACCAATTTTAGTTTAACACACTCTGGTCAGATCTGTCATTATCTCAACCCTTCGAGCCCCACGTTGTGCGCCAAAAGGACTGTTGAGGTTTAACCTGGCCGGCAGCTCAGCACCACACAGCCGTTTGCTCCCCCTCCCCCCTCCCTCTCTGGGAATGGGTAGGGTGTCAGAAAGAAATGTAAACCTGTGGGTTGAGATAGAGACAGTTTATTAGGACAGAAAAGAAAGGGAAATGATAATAATGATAACAGTACTACTACTACTGTGTACGAAACAAGTGATACATAATGCAATTGCTCACCACCCGCTGACTGATGCCCAGCCTAACCCCGAGCAGCCGGCCCCCCCACCCTGGCTAGCCACCCCTATATATTGTTCAGCATGACATCAGATGGTATGGAATACCCCTTTGGCCAATTTGGGTCAGCTGTCCTGGGTCTGTCCCCTCCCAGCTCTTGCTGCACCCCCAGCCTGCCTGCTGGCAGGACAGAGCAAGAAGCTGAAAAGTCCTTGTCTTAGTGTAAGCACTGCTCTGCAACAGTTAAAACATCAGCATGTTATCAGCACTCTTCTCATCCTAAATTCAAAACACAGCACCCTACCGTCTACTAGGAGGAAAATTAACTATCCTATCTGAAACCAGTTCAGTATGCAGTACTGAGTGATTAAGAGAAAGCAGAAGTGTGCCACAGGATGCAATTCGGGACACATCCCTGCTGGAATTGCTTTGCTTCTCAGTTGCTAATCTGTGCTTGCCGAAGTGTTTGTAAACTTTCATTTGGAAAGGAGTCAAGGAACTTGGGTTTTGTAACGTCGCCTTCCCGTCTGTCTTTCCACAAATGAATTTATTGAATGAGCTTGATTTTGCTGTTAGAAACATACTATAATGGTGATTGATAATTGTATCAAAGTGATTATATTTGATGGTTATGTCTTCAAGACTCTTTATTCTTGAAACATTCCCTTTATTTGTGTTTCAGACAGCTGCAGTGCTATATATAAATTAAAGAACTATATAGGCACAATAGTTCTTGATGTTTCTGTTTGGTACTATTCCCTCATTTTCAGTTTTAAGTGCAGGTCTGGTTGTCCCCCTCTCTTCTACCCCATGTTAAAAAGGGAATGGTAGAGCAAGAAAAAAGACTTTGAAAGGTACTGGGAAGATTGCTTTTATGGGATGTAAGGAATAAGCAAAGTATCACAGAATCACAGAATTGTAGGGGTTGGAAGGGACCTCATGAGGTCATCGGGTCCAACTCCCCTGCCAAAGCAGGTTCCCTAGAGCAGGCTGCTCAGGTAGGCATCCAGACGGGCCTTGAATATCTCCAGAGTAGGACTTCGCAGACTGCAAAACAGAGGGTTGTGGTAGACATCTGTAAAGTTTCTAGCGAGAAAGTTCTGTGGGGAAATGAGTTCATCACTCATGCAAATATGAGTGAGGGGATATTAAATCAGTAAGTTATAGGTTCAGAACGAATGTAAGGAAGTGGTTTTAATATATGAAGTTAACCTGAGAAACTCTTTACTTAAGGTCTTGTGGATGCTGAAAATTTATATGTGGGGTGTTTTGACAAATGTATTCAAAAAAAATCACAGTAAAAAAAAAAAAAAACAAAAAAAACCCACAAAAAACAACAAACATAAAAACAAACTAACTAACCAAATTGAAAAACAATGCTGAATGAACAAGGCTGGTGAATTATGTAAATTGTTTGGCTCAGGAAGTGTCTGAGCTACAAATGGCTGAAGATCAGGATTGTGTCCAGAGGAATGGTGTTGTGGTTTCAACTCTTATACGTTTCCACAGACTTTGATGGTAGTCAATGACAAGATTGTATGTAGATCTACTTCTCGGCTTCATTCAGCACATAAATTATTAGATTCATGTGTAGCAATTCAACTCGTTTGCAAAGTGAAAGTGGATTTATCACTTGTACTTCTGTTCCTGAATTCCTTTCCTTTTCATTCTTTCAGAGCAATGTGCACATGGCAAAAATGTGGAGACCAACACCAAATTAAATCTAGCGAAACAGAAATAAAAGTGAAAGGGGAAAACATGAGGTTTTAATTTTGGATTTAAAGTACCTGACAAGGAACCTTTCAAACATTTCCTGGCTACGTAAGAAAATAGAGCAGTGTGCCTTTTTCGTAAATATCAGACTAGTCCAAATTGTGTTTGTGATAGCCTATTTTTTATCTTAAAAAGTTAAGAAGAAAAGATATCTGGAAGAAAATGAGCTTCTGTAACCAGAATTGCATATCTAAACATTTTCTTGTTTTAAAACCTTAGCACAGTTGGAAAAGAACATATTTGAATTTGCTTTGCCAGAACTAGTAAGGATGTTGGTTTTTCTAAAACAAGAATGCAGAGCAGACCTTCTTGAGGTCACAGTTTGAAGTCTGTTTAGTTTCGCTGTAGTTAGCATTATGTGATTTTTTTTTTTTGAGATTAACCAGAACTTAGGTTTAACATAGTGTGGTGGTTCCGCTCGAGTGGGCAGCCGAGCTCCACCACAGCCGCTCTCTCACTCCCCCTCCTCAAAGAGGAACGGGGAGAAAATACGATGAAAAGGGCTCAAAGGATGAGATAAGGACGAGATAAGCTTGGTTTGCTCAGCTGCAGCAAGTCATGGCCTCCTTGCTGTTCCAAAAATCCCTCAACATAACACCATGCTAGTCTGAACATCCCAAGGATATCCAACATCTTGGAGAACTATTGTAAGTATCTCAGAGGATAAGAGGGCGGTAAAGGAGAAAGGGAGAGTGAACAAGTAGGAAAAAATATCTTCCCCTGTCCCCTCCACAGATTGGCTCCCTGAAGAAAAAAAGCAATAGGTGTAATTGTTAATAGTTTCCAAGATATGGTTTCCAAAGTATAGAGTTGATGACAGTGTTGAGTACAAATACCAGGTTAAAGTCATGACCAGAAATTTCATCATATCATAAGCCACTGTTGCACTGCACAGTACCATAATGATCTTAAACCAGGGCCTGGAAAGGATAAACAGCACAACAGGGAGCACATACAGAAAGTAACGTGCTATAATACTCAATTTCGAAAACAGGCACAGCAGACCTGAGATCAAAGCAATCAATGCTGTGACTAGCAACTATTAAGCAGGTCTAATACTTATACCAATTTTAGTTTAACACACTCTGGTCAGATCTGTCATTATCTCAACCCTTCATGCCCCACATTGGGTGCCAAAAAGGACTGTTGTGGTTTAACCTGGCCGGCAGCTCAGCACCACACAGCCATTTGCTCACCCTCCCCCCTCCTTCTCTGGGATGGGGGACAGAAATGGGAATGTGAAGCCTGTGGGTTGAGATAGAGACGGTTTATTAGAACAGAAAAATAATAATAATAGTACTACTAATAATAGTACTAACAATAACGTGTACGAAACAAGTGATGCACAGTGCAATTGCTCACCACCTGCTGAACGATGCCCAGCCTATCCCCAAGCAGCTGGCCCCCCCACCCCGGCTAGCCACCCCTATATATTGTTCAGAATGGCGTCAGATGATATGGCATACCCCTTTGGCTAGTTTGGGTCAGCTGTCCTGGGTCTGTCCCCTCCCAGCTCCTGCTGTACCCCCAGCCTGCCTGCTGGCAGGACAGAGCAAGAAGCTAAAAAGTCCTTGGCTTTTGAAATGAGTTCCAGGAAATCATTTCCATTGTCTCAGTCCTGTCCTGATTAGTTCACAATACCTATAGAAATCCCTTATCTTCCAGAGCCCTCCTGTCTCAGTCCTGATTAGTTTACATTACCTATAGAAATCCCTTTAGCATCTATTTCGTACTTCAATCTCTTTTGAAGGAAAAATGGGCCTAAAAACTGTAGTTAAAACTTTAATTACGGATGGAAGACGATAGGGATTAGGGATAGGAAGAAGACAGAGTAAAGGCTCATAATCAGACCCCAAAACCAACGGAGATTCAATTGGCCTTGGCCAAATTTGAAGCCAAGACACGAATTAATGACATTCAAAAGAAGAGGAGGGATAATATTGTGATATATGGAGTAATAATTCATGTCAAGAAGATGGTTGATATAGAACAATGAAAAACACTGAGTAAACTGTTAAAATTTGTTGTTTAATGTTATATGATAATCATATCATTAGTGCAGTTTCAAGGGTTAACGAAACGTGGGAAAAGATGGCCTGGCATAAGTTAGTGTCAATCACATTTTGTTACATTCGGGAACCTTGTGGAGGGCAGAGCATGGGCAGAGGTGGAAGCTACACCCTGCAGTCTGGACAAGATCCAGGAACCCACGGAGTCTGCGCAGGAACAAAAAGTTACTAGCGGTGATGAAGAAGAACCGTGAGCCTTCATCCCCACGACCCGCAACGACCACCACCAAGAGATAATGCACAGGCGCCAAAAGGAGGAGTTTGTGAAAATACTAATTATAATACGAAGTGGGGATAGGTCATACATATGTATAGGCGTACTCGGATTTCTCATGAATATGTAAAAGTGATGTTCTATATATATATTTAGAAAGTCTGACGGTTGTGCGCGCATGTTGGTAGAGCATAAGCTCCCCATGCACCCAGCGCTGTTTACTTGCCTTTTATAAATATTACTAAATTCAGATTGAGTTGTATCTTCATTTATAACAATATAAACTGTACTATGTGACTAGTAGGCGTGCTCCTGCTTGTGGGATGCCCGCCATTGCAATCGCAAATAAAAATGCTACTTCACTGAGATCCTTGCCTGAGCCTGTTATTGGCTACAGAATGTTTCTCACACTACCACAGCAGCATACCTGGGAACCTTGTCTCACCTTCAAAATGGTTAGATACAGTTCATTTTTTAATAATAAGAAAAAAAACTCACGGTCCCTAGCCCCCCTCCCCCCCCCCCCGGTTTCTTTCATCACCTCTGCAGGCCCTCAGAGTAATGTTACCCTGCCATGCAGGACAGCCTACTCAAACTCCAGCTGCACGAGCTGATACCTGGGACAGGCAGAAAAGGAACAAAAGACTTTTTCTTTTTTTTCTCCTGGCACTGCTGAAAACTACTATTCAAATGCAAACGCACTTCTGAGAACTCCTGTGCTTCTCCAGTTTGGGCTTGATGGGCAATACCTTGGGGAAGCTGTCCCCGGGGCTCCGATGACTACAGTTTAAAATTACTGTATTCCTTTACATATAAACAGTGTCATTAGACTTGTACTTTTAAAAAATAAGATCAACCAAGGCCAGGGCCAGGCTCTGCAGATAAAGTAGTAGCTTATCTCTTACAAATATTTTTAATATTTTTTAATTACAAGTAGTCCTCTCTCCAGGTAATGTAACTGACACAAAGTACCTGCACACACTCAGCCCCTAGACTTTCACAGAAAGCCCAGGAGCAACCACTCTAGTAGAAAGGAATCCTACCTCACAGCAAAGTAGGGGAGGGGGCACATGGCCAAGATAGCATAAAAACAGGGGAAAAGTCATTTGGAGCAAATATAATAAAAAGGGATTTCAAAAACCCTTCATGTAAAGGATCAAGGAGGTTAAAGCAAAAACTGGTTCAAAAAGATGTACAAAACTGTTGGAGACCAACAGAAAACTGCCAAAAATAACTTGTGTTTAAATCATAACTCAATGGCATCACACAATTTCATAGAAAAGAAAAGAAAAGAAAAGAAAAGAAAAGAAAAGAAAAGAAAAGAAAAGAAAAGAAAAGAAAAGAAAAGAAAAGAAAAGAAAAGAAAAAAAGAAAAGAAAAGAAAAGGAGTGGAAATCTGTGTAAAGATCAGCATTTGTAAAGAGTTATCATTAGCTCCAGAGACCAGCGTAATTCCCATGAAGTCCTGATGGAAGGGGGCCTCCTGCCACAAAGAGTTTTGTTCCAGACGAGTCGTAGCAGTGGGTGTAAACAGCATTTGGGAAGAAATTAATTTCAGAAAAATAATTCCTCCAGGTTTCATCATGATTCTGTTAAAGAAAAGTTCAGACGGTTACTGATGCCAAACAAACAGGAAGCCTTGTTTCACAGAAGCAGAATGTAGTTTCCAGAGCCTAAGAGGGATCTTTTCCTTTGTTAATACTACCTGAAGCTTCAGACAGAACAACTTGAATTGGAAGATACCAGATCCTTCCTGAAGCTTTTTCTGAGGAGGTTTGAACCAAACAGTGGAGGTGGGGAGGGTGAAGGGTAGGGAAGATAGCAAGTCCGATTAATTTTTAAAGTTGCAACACAACGATAAAAAAGATAATGAAGTTAGACATAGCCATTAACTGCTTTATAGAAACATAAATGGACATTGAACTCAAGTGCCTGCCATGGCATTATTTCAGGAAACCAGAGTTTCTAAAATTGTATAAAGTTAAACTAAATCTCTCAGATTACCACATTAAATTATCACACTTTTAAGGTAGACAACATAACTTGTTTGATGTACTAACAACTAGAAGATAGACTACAATCAAAACTATGAAGAGGGAAAAAAAACTAGTTAATTTATGGATCAGTGGATAAGCAGAGTAGTCAGTACGCCTTACATTCAAGCAGCTGGCCACTCAATACCTTTGTGAAAACAATCTTGCAGCATTTCTTGATTTTCATTATTACAGATAGCTCCCATTACTATAAAAGCAGCTTGTTCAAGCCCTATAGCTACAAGCTACTACTCACCAGCCAACCTTTCCCCGTAGTCAACTTCAAAATTTCACTTCCTCCTAATTTCTGCTTCTGTCCATAGCAGGCACGTGGGGGCTTTTCATCCAGGAACCTCTGGGCTCTGATATCATAGAACAGTAAGGAGCCGTGTCCTGTTCCCACTGTGATGATGTGTTCGTAGAAGCTCACTGATCGAATACCTGACAAACAGAGAAAGGACACACAATCCAGTGAGGACCAGGCACGCTTTGGCTCTGCAGCGCTGCTGCTTGATGCCTAATGCTTTCTTCAACAAAAACTACCTTCTAGTTTTCTCCACATCAGTTTTCCCATTTCTATGGAGCAGTGTAGATAAATCCCATTTATACTACTGAAGCAGCAGCTTCAATTGTATACGTAATATAATATACATAATTTATAATATATGTAAAATTGTAAAATATAATATACATAATATATAATATATGTAAAATTGTATGTATGTATGTGTATATACACACACACACTATTCCCCTTCTCCTCTGAGGCCATCTACTCCACTGATGGTGCATAGCAAGAAGCTTCATTCTCAGCAGGCCCCAGCTCTGCCAGATAAGCAAAGATCTAAGATGTTTAAGATCAAGAGCAAGCTTGTTCTGTCTGCAACGAGCTTCTAAGTGAACCAGCAGGAGCGAGTGCATGGCAGCACATAGCGGAAAGGATGCATATTGGTGTCTCCCACGAGCTCACCCTTATCTAGCTACCTGCCAAGCTGGGAGAAAGAGCCAATGAGAAAAATTACTCTGCTTCCACCACATGCATCTTGCAGATCTAGAGCAACAAAAGTAGTTCAAAGTAGTAGGCCAAAAAAAATAATGGTCCATTGTGGCTGGCCCAGAGGCTCCATGCATCCTTGGCATAGACTACCTCAAGAGAGGGTACTTCAAGGATGCAAAAGGGTACCGGTGGGCTTTTGGCATAGCTGCTTTGAGCACAGAGAAGATTAGACAGCTGTCTACCCTGCCTGGCCTTTCAGAAGACCCTTCCGTTGTAGGATTGCTGAAGGTTGAAGAACAGCAGGTACCAATTGCTACCAGAACAATGCACCGACGGCAATATCGCACCAACTGAGACTCCCTGATTCCCATCCATGAGTTGGGAGAGTCAAGGAGTGATCAGCAAGACTCGCTCACCCTTTAATAGTCCTATATGGCCAGTGTGAAAGTCTAATGGCGAGTGGAGGCTAACGGTGGACTACTGCGGCCTGAATGAAGTCACGCCACCGCTTTGTGCTGCAGTGCCGGACATGCTAGAACTTCAGTACGAACTAGAGTCAAAGGCAGCCAAGTGGTACGCCACAGTTGATATTGCTAATGCATTTTTCTCCATCCCTTTGGCAGCAGCATGCAGGCGGCAGTTTGCTTTCACTTGGAGGGGCACCCAATACTCCTGGAATCGACTGCCCCAGGGGTGGAAACACAGCCCTACCATTTGCCACGGACTAATCCAGTCTGCACCGGAACTAGGGGGAGCTCCTGAACACCTGCAGTACATTGATGACATCCTCGTGTGGGGCAACACAGCAGAAGAAGTTTTTGAGAAAGGGAAGAAAGTAATCCAAATTCTCCTGAAAGCTGGTTTTGCCATTAAACAGAGTAAGGTCAAGGGGCCTGCACAGGAAATCCAGTTCTTGGGGGTAAAATGGCAGGATGGACGTCACCATATTCCGATGGATGTGATCAATAAAATAACGGCAGTGTCTCCGCCAACTAGCAAAAAAGAAACGCAAGCTTTCCTAGGCCTTGTGGTATTCTGGAGAATGCATGTTCCAGGCTATAGTCAGCTTGTGAGTCCTCTATATCGGGTGACTCGAAAGAGGAACTCTTTTGAGTGGGGCCCCGAGCAACAACAGGCCTTTGAATAAATCAAACAAGAAATAGCTCGTGCAGTAGCCCTTGGATGTTCGTAGGAAAATTCCCACTACACAC
Organism: Netta rufina; assembly: GCF_964035555.1. Taxonomy (NCBI): domain Eukaryota; kingdom Metazoa; phylum Chordata; class Aves; order Anseriformes; family Anatidae; genus Netta; species Netta rufina. Next base: position 3,772,189 of record NC_140139.1, on the reverse strand, counting down.
CATGCGACTGATGCTACGTGGAGTAAGTGGATAGCGTTAATTACACAGCGGGCTCGAATGGGAAAACCTAATCACCCAGGAATCCTGGAAGAAATGGACTGGCCGGAAGGCAGAGATTTCGGAATGCCGACAGAAGAGGTAACCCATGCTGAAGAGGCACCGCCATATAATCAGTTGCCAGAAGACAGAAAGCAGTATGTGTTGTTTACTGACGGATCCTGCCATGTGGTAGGGAGCCATCCGAAATGAAAACCTGCTGTGTGGAGTCCCACACGACGAGTTGTGGAGGCCATGGAAGGGGAAGGCGAGTCGAGTCAGTATGCAGAAGTAAAAGCCATACAACTAGCCCTAGAGATTGCTGAAAGAGAAAAATGACCAGTACTGTGTCTCTACACTGACTCATGGATGGTGGCAAATGCTCTGTGGGGGTGGCCGTAGCAATGGAAACAGAGCAACTGGCAGCGCAGAGGTAAAACTATCTGGGCTACTACCCTGTGGCAAGACATTGCTGCCCGGGTAGAAAACCTGGATGTAAAAGTACGTCATGTAGATGCCCACATGCCCAAGAGTCACGCTACCGAAGAACATCAGAACAACAAAGAAGTGGATTGAGCTTCAAAAACTGAAGTGGCTCAGGTGGACCTACACTGGGAATGTAAGGGTGAGCTGTTTGTAGCTCGATGGGCCCATGAAACATCAGGACATCTGGGGAGGGATGCCACATACAGATGGGCTCGTGATCGAGGGGTGGACCTGACCATTGAGGCCATCACACGGGTCACCCATGAGTGTGAGACCTGTGCTGCAATCAAACGAGCTATGAGGGTAAAATCTCCCTGGAATAGGGGGAGGTGGCTAGGGTTTCAATATGGTGAGGCCTGGCAAATTGACTATATCGGACCACTCCCACAAACCTGCCAAGGCAAACAGTGCATACTCACCATGGTAGAAGCAACTACAGGGTGGCTGGAAACATACCCCATAAACCATGCCACGGCCCGAAACACTGTCTTGGGCCTAGAAAGGCAAGTGCTGTGGCGTCATGGTACACCAGCGAGAATTGAGTCTGACAATAGGAGTCATTTCCGAAACAATCTTGTCACCTCTTGGGCCAAGAGGCACGGTACTGAGTGGGTGTATCACATCCCTTATCACCCACAAGCCTCTGGGAAGGTTGAGAGGTACAATGAACTGTTAAAGACTATGTTACGAGCATTGGGTGCTGGGTCATGGAAACAATGGGACATAAGTCTACCAGAAGCCACTTGGCTAGTTAACAATAGGGGGTCTGACAGCCGTGCTGGTCCTGCTGAAACAAAACCCCTACACGCGATGAAAGAAGCTAAAGTTCCCGTAGTGCATGTAGGAAAGTGGATGGGGAAGGCATTGTGGGTTGCTCCTGCCTCAGGAAAAGGCAAACCCACTCGTGGGATTGTCTTCACCCAAGGACCGGGGTATACCTGGTGGGTCATGCAAAAGAATGGGGATATCAAGTGCGTGCCTCAAGGTGATTTAACCTTGAGAGAAAACTAATCTGTAATCTCAGTTATATGTTGTAGGAAGACACTGCAGGATCAACGACAGGTCAACTTTGCAAGGAACCGGGCAATGGAACAAGGACTTGAGCTAAGCTGGTGCTGGCGTCCAGACATCCAACTCCGCCTGCCCTGAGTGACCACTTCAGCAGATGAAGGCCAAATCGTCAACAGTTCTTATGAACATTTTCTGAGAAAGACCTATAGAATGAAAAGATATACCTGCCTATTAATCTGTTAAAGGACATGGAATAATGGTGATGAGAATACTTAAATGCTAAAGTATAGGGGAATTTGAGAGTGACACAAATGTTACGGAATAAGGGGTGGAGGTTGTACTGGGTGTGGCTGGGACGTTAACTTTCCCTGCAGCAGCCCACATAGTGCTGTGCTCTGTACTTGTAGCTAGAACAGCAGTGGTATCACACCAGTGTTGTGTCTGCTGCTGAGCAGTGCTGGCACAGCATCAGGACTCTCTCTAACCCTCCTAGGGGGTGGACAAAAAAGTGAGAAAAGAAACATCACCAGGGCAGCTGACCTAAACCAGCCAAAGGGATATTCCATATCATATGATGTCACACTCTGCAATAAAAGAACCCAACAGAACACTTACTTACAGAAACAGGTGGAGTATCAGTGCACATGGCATACTTTTCAGTGCTATTTATTAATAAAAAAGCGCTCTGAAATGCAGAAGTGTGGATCTTTCTCTAATAAAAAAAAAAAAAAGCTGAAGGAAACAGTGGTGTATCCATTACTAAGATGTTTAGAACACATTTTGAAGAACAGCGCTTCACATTGGCTCCTGAAGTACCACCTCAGATTATCCACAAACTAGCAGCACAACCTGTGCCTAGAACTGATCAAGGCAAGCTCTCTAACATTCCCAACACTGTACCATGGAATATTTGGGTCAGCAAATTGAGTTTTACTCCTGAAAGACAGGGAGGCCCTACATATTGCATAAGGAAATGAAGATGCGGTAGCATGTCCTAAGCAAAGAACAAGCACAGAGTCTGTGCGTCACAAGCTCTGTCCACTACATTAACATTGCTGTCTTCAGGGTGTGAAGTCAAGGGCATAAAACAATTTACTACATGCCAGCCAAGCAGAAAGCAGTTCTTGCTGATCAAGAACTAGAGTACAGGGCCCTACATATTCCTGTACAGCTAAGAAAAGCAACACTTACCAGATGCACTGAAAAGCATTAATTGCCTTCTTATGTACAGCAGCTAGGGTTACATTGGGTAAAAAAACAGATTCTAGGTTGGTAAGACTGGAAATGGTGCTCACTCTAACCTGCTCATATATACACAACACTAATAACCTGAAGTTTGTGCAAACTTCCCACATTCGTTGTGAATTCGTTTGGAAGCTGACAGCACATTCAGATAACACTTCAGAGAACTTACAAGTCAACCCAAATTTTAGTCCACAAATCACCAAACAGACTTCAATTAATTTATTTTATTTTATTTTATTTTATTTTATTTTATTTTATTTTATTTTATTTTATTTTATTTTATTTCATTTCATTTCATTTCATTTCATTTCATTTCATTTTATTTTCCTTTTCTCTTCTCCTTTCTGCAGCCTGTGCTGCCCCACAGCAAGTCCCAGGGAAAAGAAAGCCGAAGCACTCAGCAACTCAGGAAGCAATATTACTTCAGTGCCCCCACCAGTGCCCTAAGTGGCAGAATACCACAGTGAACCTGTAGAAAATGAGAAAGAGTAACCATACGCGCTTTGACTACACATGCCAGAAGGTGAAGCCATTTGATCCACATCTGTGACACATCATTTCTTTGGGGAAGTACCCTTCTCTTTGTGGGTTTTTCTTCGTCTTTTCATTTTGGAACTATGAAGACTAAAGAGCTTGGCCTTTTTTCTTTTTAAATTTGGCAGCAAGGAAGAAAGAAGATGAAAGAAGGAATGTCTTTTTGTTTTTCCACTTGTTTGCACTGTGGATTGAACATTAGTTGCACTAATTGTTGAACAAAGGCTCTGAGACACAGGCTCAAGCCAGTGTCTCAGAAATGCTACCTACACACAGATCATGCCCAGCAGGATCACAGACTCAGGGCAGAAACTTCCAGCCACCACTGATTGGGCGATACACTCCCGTGTCTTGGTACCTCTTCCCTATGACGCTGAAGAGTAACAGCACCAGAGGACCTCCAGAGAGCCCTGGCTGGCTGTGATTCAGGGCAAAGGCTGGTGCTGGAAAGCTGTTCAGGGCTGGTGAACCATTATTTCTCATTCTAAAGAAAATTCTCCCATATCTCAAAGAAACAGACCCTGACATTTATCTGGACAACACCACACAAACTCCAGTAAAGGCAGACAAGGGCTAGGGAAGTTTTATTTACATGCATCCTCTTTTGATAACTTGCCCAATGAAGAGACTGACACTCAGAGCTGAGCTAAACAAGGACTGCAACTTTTTAGCCTTAGATTAATATGTTTTAAGATGGAAAATCTCAACACAATGCCTCCTTTTCATGGTTTAATTAAAGGACATGGAAAGAAGCATATAGGATCATGCTGACAGTGCTTACATTTGGTCCTGGCATAAGGTTAAATTGAACAGACTACAGAAGAAAAAGAAACAGTACTCATATCTATAATCATTCTATGACTACTATTGTTACCTTTTTTTGAGTGAGCTTTTGTATATTTAAACAAAGACACACTGAAAGTTAGAAATCTCACTCGTCTTCAACATTAGAGTAAGCATTCACTCACAACACAGACTCCAAATAGGATAGCAAAGAGCAGAAACATGCATTTTACTTCCGGTCCCAGAGAAAAATGCAAATTGGTAGTGGTAAGATAACTGGCTTTGCTGTATGATGAAGTAAAATAGAGAAATACATTTTTAAAAAGTAGATGTAGACTTTAAAGAGCTCAGTACTATTTGGATGGTATATAGTTTGGCTGTTCTTAAGAAATCATCTAGTTTCAGAGTTGCTTTTAGCTTGTCTTATGCCAAGACAAGTGGCCTAAAACCAAAATCTACATATACTGTTAGTGATTTAATATATCACATGAAAAACCTCTTATTTGTTTAAAAAGCTTATCTTAAATTGTTACTCCTGAAAGGAAACAGTTTGAAGCACTCTTTGACAAGTTTCTTACCACTGCCTTGTTCTTTGGAACAGACGGATTTAACATTGTGAGATGGCTGCCTCGGATCCAGAAAGGAGACGTGTGCCTGCGATCCTACAGCATACACTGACCACTCCTGACCGTAAGCCAAACACACATTCTCCCTGCAGTATGGCAACTTTGTGGAGAGTAACTGGAAACAGAGGAAAGACAAAAAAAAGAAACACAACCCATTACAATAAAAGAGGAAGAAGTTACAGATTTTTTCTGTTAAGCTACGTTCAATGCAAGTTGCAGTGGGGAAAAAAAGCAGCTAAAAAAGTTCAGCACAAAACCAGAACTTTAAGAGAAAACCAAAAACCTGACCAACAGAAAAAAAAAAAAGCCATGGAAGAGATGGGATGCCTTATCAAACCAAACTAGGATGCTAAAGGCTGAAGTATGCGAAGGACAAAGGACATTTTTGGTAAATTGTTTTAAATTCTTTTAAGCTGCTGTTACTACTTCTACAGGTGTAGAGGCACCAGTTCTCTGAAAAAGCTTACCTCATATACCAGCAGAAACATGCCTGATTTTAATCTGCAATTACACTTCAACAAGTATAACTTCCTATATGAACACTTGAGACAGGGAACAAGATGAGGCATGTTGATTCCTAGGCTTTAGCTAGCACAATTGTATGTTAACGACCCCAAGGATAAGGGAGTAAAAGACTGTATGTATAGATAATAGAACCAGCAAGAACTGGCTTGATTGCTTGTCTGTCAAAGACAGGAAAGGCCAGAAGATTAGCAGCGAGGAAGACTTCTGGCCTTCATCAAAAGACCACCAGAGTACGCCAGATGACCACCCAAGGACTCCAGTACACATACAAATAGAGACAGAACCTACGTTAATGATTCTTCAGAGACCTGATGAATATGCAAGAGCCTTAAGGGAAATGAAATGAATATGTATTTGTCCCACTAATATAAGCACATTGCCAGTAACCCTTGGTACACAAGTTAGGTGGAGCGATCCCACTCGTGTCCGGTGTGTGTGTGCAGAGCCAAATAAACATACCTGCTTTATAACCATTCCAAGGTTATAGAGTCTGATTTCCGCAAATCACCCTGCTAAAAAAAGTATCCATGTTCTATGCAGCAGGGCACTCAGCTCATGCAGAGCTGGTAGAAGGTTAAGAGTAGTGAGTTTCTCTCCTCAAGTTCTATTTTTAGTAATTTTATACAAAGCTTATGTGTTTTACAAACTGCTGTTTTCTTCAAGCATTTAAAGGAAATGAAGAAATAGTGAACAGCAATAAACGCTAGGCAATTTTCCAAGTTTAACACCAAAACAGAAAAGCACCTTTGATAGCGCGTGCTCTGCTTTCCAAAGATGAAAATACCCATCTAGGGACACAGCTCCCAGCTCCTGTTAAGATTAAAAAAAAAAAAAAAAAAGTTTCTGTATTATAAATGTCCTTATAAACCTCACACTCTACTAGGCAAGCTACATCCTCCAGATTGAGCTCATCTGTAATCCTGTATGTGCTTATCAAGATAGCCTTTCATTTCACATTGATCTTGAGAGAACACAATATATCATAAAAGTGCCAGATAGAATAAGAATTATTAAAACAAATAACCAAAAATAACTTTCAATGTATGGATCTTGTTAGACAAACAAATAATGACTTATTAGGCAGTACAACCTAGTTAGCAACTAGCAGCTCCCACATTGATACTGACTCCGTAGTAATAATTTATTTCCAGGCACTACTGTATAGGAAAAAGCTGTATGAAGTCTTCATTGCAAAGGAGTAATTAACATGGTGAAAAATAAAGCCAACAGGAGCACTGTGTTGCTGAGAGCACACTTGCTTTGGCTTCAAACCTCCTCTGTTCTGTGAGGACAGAAACAAAAGCAGTAGAAGATGAATTGCTACTCCTACTTGCTCCAGTAAGTTTCATCTCTAGTAATAGAAAGAGATCAGCGTGAGGGGAGCTTAATATTTTCTGTTTGTCAAATGCCAACAAAATAACACCGGAGCAAGCACTGGTGCCTGCCCTGTGTGTCAGTTACCTCTCTTGCTGAGCAATCCAGTAACAACTCAGCCATCAAAACAGGAACTACCTGAATGTCAGCTGGTCTTCATTAAGTGTGAAGGAAAGCAACAACTGTGCCCAAGAGTGGGATTCAAGCTGCAAGGGGGTGTTTTGGTACTTTCTTTGCTTCTTGTAAACATTCCCCCTTGCTCCCTTAGAGTGCAAGTCTAAACATCAAACCCACAGTGATATTGTTCCTTTTCATAACAATACATGACTTCCCTGCCTCCAGCTTTTCTGAATTCACTTGGGGGCAGAGGTAGACATAGCAGATGAAGGCGACCATTTCACATGAGAAGGACGCAAAAGGATTGGGAAAAATATGTTAGGCTGCCTCTCCGATATATTTCATTTATATTTTTTTCTAGTACATCTGGACAGTTTCAGGACTTCTTATCTGTCTTGAGTAGCTTACTGACCTTGTTTATATTGTTGAAAGCCAGTGCTCGGACTTTGCAATTGTCAGGATTGGTGTTCTCCTTGGGGATATCCTTCAGAGCACGGTGTGTTATGTGGGCATAGACAGGAACTTGAGACAGGTTGTGCCTGGCATTGCTTTTGGACAGCACATCCTCTGTGACTTCCCAGAGACCCATCGAACCATCCCGAGAACCTGGATGAATAGTCCAAAACAGCATTTCATATAGACATAATTGCGCTTTTTTAAAGAAGGAACTGCAATAAACAATAGAGGCTGGAAACAGGAAAGCATACTACTGCTATTAGTTTAACTGAAAACACTGCTGGGCGTCATTAATTAGGATTAACAACATGATCTTCCTAAGCTATAAAGTTAGTAATATTGTGACCTCATTATTAAGGGTTTTTTTTTGTGTATGGTTTCTAAGCATTGAATTGATTTTCAAACTGAACATTAAAAAAAAATAATATCACCATTAGAGATTCACACATGGAATACACTCAGAGGTGACAGAAAAGCCAACACATTTAGCTCAGTTTACCAATTTGGGAACAAAAATGTAGTTTTTGCACAGAGTTACATTGTTTAGAGGGAAGGGATGTGGTATTGAGATATGCTTGCAGTGATGACAAAGCTTAACAGACAACCTTGTAAAATGAAGACAACCAGACTCCCTAGTGCAAATTAGGTGAAATTCATGGTATCAAGTCAAGCCAGATAAGGGAAGAAACATTACCACCTCACAGATTAAAAAAGTCAAAAGAAATTTAAAAAATACCAGGCTGGCAACTGAAAGCCATTCATTATCTGTGAGGCATCGGATAGGTTGTGAACCTGAACTACCCAGTCAATAGGGAAACAGGGGAGGGTCCCGGTCGTCGAGAGATAAAATATATAAACTGTGTTATAGGACTAGTAAGTGCACTCCTGCTTGTGGGATGCCCACCATTGCAATCGCGAATAAAAATGCTACTTCACTTGAAGCCAGGGATAGAAGAATGGGGGCTTGCTTAGTTGCATGTTGCTGAGTGTCTTTGCTTACTACTGGGCAAATCAACTGAAACAAGGAGTCTTGGGGCCTCTCACAAAGGATGGTTCTCATTAAAAACAGAGACAAGGTTGCAGTGGAATTGCTCGGCACCTGGCGAGCAATCCCTGAGGCCTTAAAAAGCCATTTTGGACTTTAGTCAGACACGTGTGGTTTGCCAGATAGTGAGGGATCTGTGGGCTTGTCCACCGATCCTTCTGCTACACCATCGGCCCCTCTGCTGCTACTGCCATCGAAGGCTTTTGCTGTTACGCCCCCAGGTGACCTGGAAGTGCCTTTTGACCCAGGCCCTATTGGCCTTGAAAAGGAGATGGATATGCTTTTCTTCGATTCGGGAAGAATGGGATACATAAGGCCCAAAGACTGAGTTGCTTGACAACTTAAAGCGAGACATATTGTTCAAAAGGAATGGAAAATGGAGACTTTTAAGTCATGGAACTTAAAGGATTGTTTGTTACCTTTTCTAATTGTACAAATGTATAGGCATACTTGGGTTTAGTATGTAAAAGCAATGTTCTGTATATTTAGAATGTTTTATGTTTGTTTGTGTGTGTTGGTGGAGCGTAGACTCCCCGCACACCCAGTGCTGTTTACTTGCCTTTTATACCTTTTATAAGTATAAATATTACTAGATTCAGATTGAGTTGAGACTTCATTTATGACATGATGAAGAAGAGTTATCAGCCTTCATCCCCATGACCCCCGGAGACCACCACCAGGAGACACTGTGCAAGCGCAGATGGGAGGAGTTTATGGAAATGATTTATTGGAACTAATTTTAATACTAAGCAGGGATATGTCATGCATATGTATAGGTACATTGGGAAACTTCATGCATATGTAACTCTTCACTGCATATAACCAAGTCAAGTTACCACGTTGGTGTGCGCATGCCTTTGGGAGCTATCCCCACATATACCCGGTGCCAAAATAAACCTCATACCTAATTTATAACTCATTTGCTTTGAGCTGTAGAGTTCTTCCATGAATCACACTGAGATCCTCACCTGAGCCTGAGCCTCTGTTATTGGCTACAGAGTGTTTCTCACACCAAGGCTGAGATCAACTCAGTCTGCCAAGCCATTGCAAAAGCCTCTCAAAAAATTTCGTTAGGTTTATGCAGATTTTGGGTCATTTGATTTCTGCCAGTATCCCAGTATCCCAGTATACACGTATATCACATATAATTGCACATGAAACTGTGCGATTTCTTGTTTAAAGAACAAAACAAGGAACTGAAGCTGAACTAGCAAAAATTCACATTTTCCTATCGAATTTAGAGATATTAAGCCAAAATACGAAACAAAAAGAGTAGGCAAAGAAGGACGAACTTCTTTGGTTCGCAGATTAGTGCAGACTTAGCCAAAGCCTCATGCCCATCCCTTCTGGTGTTTAGACAACTCAATTCCATCTAAGTCATCTCTGACAGACTTAACACATACCTCTTTCTTCCCTACACTATGAAAACCACATCCCTTCTCACACAAGGAAAGTATAAGATGTATTTCGTATCTTGAAGATGCTAGAAAAGACTAAATATCTACATCAGCCTATTTATAGACTTTGCTACCTCATAAATGTTATATATGGAGTGGTAATTCATGTCGAGAAAATGGTTGATATTAATAAAGAAGGGGGAGATTTGGGAATGTGGCCATGGGGGTTGGAAAGCCCCATGGTTGGGATAACATTACACTCTTAACGACGAGGCCATCAGGAATATAAAAGAGTTTAGAGGGAACAAAGAAGGGTGATTCAGGAGACTCCATGCAGTCTGGGGTTTCTTGTTCTCCAGATGGTTTCTTGTTCTCCAGCCCTTAAGGCATAGATGTTTCTGGGTGTTTGCTGTTGTTGTTACATTCAAAGTTGTTTGACCAATGAAAAGTTGTTTTGAAAAGAACTGCTGTGGAGAGAAGGGTATAAGAAGGGAAACTGCCCTCAAGATTAAAAAAAAAAAAAAGAAAAAAAAAAAAGAAAAAGGCAACACTATGAAGTTACATCAATAAAGAAGCAGGAAAAAGAAGTGAAGAGGAACAGGCTGGCAGAATGGAGACCAGGACGGGAACAGGCACTTTGATTGCCTCATGAAGATAGGTTCGGCCAGACTCAGCAAACTGCTCAGAGAAGCTCGTACAGAAAGTCGCTGGAAACAGGCGCACTGGAGCTGGAGAGAAGCTCGAGCTGAGAGAAGCGGACCTGTGCACACAACTGCCTCTCACTGGTAAGCAGTTGCGCATTATAGGGAATCATACGTGCTTAGAAACAAAGACTGTCCTGGTAACCTTACAGCTTATTCTCCTTATTATCAATCAGACAGTTTATGAGCCTGAAATATGGGACCAAACTGAGGTCAAGGTGTGGGACTCTGCAACTTTAGGAAGGCTCTGCAGGAGGATCTGGATAGGCTGCACCGATGGGCTGAGGTCAACTGCATGAAGTTCAACAAGGCCAAGTGCCAGGTCCTCCACCTGGGGCGCAATAACCCCAAGCAGAGCTACAGGCTGGGAGATGAGTGGTTGGAGAGCTGCCAGGCAGAGAAGGACCTGGGAGTGATGGTTGATAGTCGGCTGAATATGAGCCAGCAGTGTGCTCAGGTGGCCAAGAAGGCCAACAGCATCCTGGCTTGCATTAGAAACAGTGTGACCAGCAGGGCTAGGGAGGTGATCGTCCCCCTGTACTCGGCTCTGGTGAGGCCGCACCTCGAGTACTGTGTTCAGTTTTGGGCCCCTCGCTACAAGAAGGACATTGAGGTGCTTGAGTGAGTCCAGAGAAGGGCGACGAAGCTGGTGAGGGGCCTGGAGAACAAGTCCTACGAGGAGCGGCTGAGGGAGCTGGGCTTGTTCAGCCTGGAGAAAAGGAGGCTCAGGGGCGACCTTATCGCTCTCTACAGGTACCTCAAAGGAGGCTGTAGTGAGGTGGGGGTTGGTCTGTTCTCCCACGTGCCTGGTGACAGGACGAGGGGGAATGGGCTTAAGTTGCACCAGGGGAGATTTAGGTTGGATCTTAGGAAGAACTTCTTTACCGAAAGGGTTGTTAGACATTGGAACAGGCTGCCCAGGGAAGTGGTGGAGTCACCATCCCTGGAAGTCTTTAAAAGATGTTTAGATGTAGAGCTTAGGGATATGGTTTAGTGGGGACTGCTAGTGTTAGGTCAGAGGTTGGACTCGATGATCTTGAGGTCTCTTCCAACCTAGAAATTCTGTGATTCTGTGATAACTAGAAACGACAAGGTTGCAGTGGGATTGCTCGGCACCTGGCGAGCAATCTCTGAGGCCTTAAAGAGCCATGTGGGGCCACAGTCAGAAACATGTGGCTTGCCAGATAGTGAGGGAGCTGTGGGCTCCTTTACTGATCCGACTGCTACAACATGGGCCCCCCTGCTGCTACAGCCATCGAAGGCTTTTGCTGTTACGCCCCCTGGTGACCTGGACGTGCCTTTTGACCCAGGCCCTATTGGCCTTGAAAAGGAGATGGATATGCTTTTCTTCGATCTGGGAAGAACGGGATACATAAGGCCTGAAGACCGAGTTGCTTGACAACTTAAAGCAAGACATATTGTTGAAAGGGAATGGAAAATGGAGACTTGTTTATAATTAAGAAAAGGAATGGAAAATGGAGACTGTTGAGTCATGGAACTTAAAGGATTGTTTGTTACCTTTCCTGATTGTACATATGTATAGGCATACTCAGGTTTAGTATGTAAATATTCTGTATATTTAGAATGTTTGATGTTCATATGTGTGTGTTGGTGGAGCATAGACTCCCCGCACACCCAGTGCTGTTTACTTGCCTTTTATACTTTTAGAAATATTTGTTTTATAAATATTACAAAATTCAGATTGAGTTGAGACCTCATTCATAACATAAAGAATAAACTGCAAAGGCACATAAGGAAAACATCTTGTTGCAGTAGTGTTGCAGTACTAATGGTGCAGCACAGCAGAGATGGCTTTGCCCCCTCGCAGATGATTTGGTCATTTGCCACCATCACCCAGCAGACAAATACAAAAGGAGCTTCCTAATGGCACTGAAACAGCAGGCAGCATGCCTCATTACATCCTGCTACTCAGTTTACATGCTGATGGTTTCTAATGGCACCCAATCTTTTTATGGAGGCTGAATGCTCAGCAGTAGAATTTCTAAACATCTTGACAGACTTTAGGAGGAAGCTGTCCCTTTTAATAGCCCTAACAGGGGAAAAAGAAAATGTATGGTGTTTAACTGGTTAGCCCTGAAGCCAAGGAGAGCATCATTGGTTACCGTAGGCTCATCCTGGGAATTATTCATCTTAGGTTGAAACTTTTGACATGGAAATCATTGTCTAGTCAGTACAGCAATTGTTGCATTCTCCCTCAGTCACAGCTGCTCACCGTTAGGATTTTTCATTTTATGCTTATTGACTACTGAAATACGCTGCTGCCTGGTTTAGAGGCAAGCCTTTGCCATGTTCTGGTTGAAGCTAACATAGGCAAGAATAATCAAGCCCGTGGCCCACTTTGAACTCTCCACAGTTTTGACAGCAATGAGATAATGTACTGCTGAAGCTCAAACGTTGAGCTGTACAAGAGTGCTGTTGTCTGTCATGGGAAAAAATGCCCACCTCTTTCTTCCTGTGGCACTTGTGGGAACAAAAATGTTGTTTTTGCACAGTTATATTGTTTAAAAGGAAGGAATGTGGTACTGAGATATGCTTGCAGTGATAAGAAAGCTTAACAGATGACCTTGTAAAATGCAGACAACCAGACTCCTTAGGACAATTAGGTGGAAATCATGAGAGGACAACACCAGAATGAAGTTCTTAAGAAAAATTCTCTTGTTTTGAATTGTGGTATCTCATCCCTTCTGCCCAGATAAGGCAATCTGAACAGCATCTCATATGATGAAATTCCTATATCCTTTCTTGGTGCTGTTTGAATCTGGAGGAGTGCTAAAGGTAAGCATTTGTCTGAGCTGGAGTCACCTTTTCCCTGCAGCAGCCCGCACAGTGCTGTACTCTGTACTCGTAGCTGGAACAGCACTGATATCACTCCAGTGTTGTGTCTATTGCTGCGAAGTGCTGGCACAGCATCAGGACTCCTTCCAAGCCCCCAAGAGCCAGCAGGCTGGGGGTGGGCAAGTGATGGGGAGGGGACATTGCTGGGGCAGCTGACCTAAACCAACCAAAGGGATATTCCATAACACCTGATGTCACACTCAGCAATAAAAGGGGGGGCTCTCGTGGGGGAGGGGGCTGTTCCTCCTGAACAACCACTACGCGTTTTGAGGCCCTGATTCCCAGGACGTGGCCGAACACCGCTCACTGATGGGAAGTAGAGAATAATTTTTTTCTCTCTCTTTGCTTCCGCGCGGACTGATTGTTTCTTTTGTTTCTGTTTTTCCTCCCCATTCCCTTTCCCTTTAAACCTTTCTCATCTCAAACCTCGAGTTCTCTGTGTTGTATTTTCTCCCCCTTCCTCTTTGAGGAGAGGGGGAGTGAGAGAGCGGTTGTGGTGGAGCTCGGCTGCCCACCTGAGTAAAACCACCACAGCATTTTACCCAAGGAAGTTGGGTTTCTAACACTAATTTAGTTAATTGCTTCCTTAATGTCTTGTTCATTCGCTCTACCTTCCCAGAAGGGGAGGGGTGCCAGGGGCTGTGAAAATCCCACTCAGTCTATAAGGCCTGCATTAACCCTTGAAGTACTTGTGAAGTGAAATGACTTTCTTGATCTGAATCAATGTTTTCAACTATCCCATATCTAGGGACTATTTCACAGACACACAGGGGTTGGAAGGGACCTCGAAAGATCATCGGGTCCAACCTCCCTGCCAAAGCAGGTTCCTTAGAGCAGGCTGCCCAAGTAGGCATCCAGACGGGCCTTGAATATCTCCAGAGAAGGAGACTCCACAGCCTCCCTGGGCAGCCTGTTCCAGTGCTCCATCACCCTCACTGTGAAGAAGGTCTCTCGCATGTTGATGCGGAACTTCCTGTGCTCCAACTTGTGGCCATTATCCCTTGTCTTGTCCCCACAAACCACTGAGAAGAGGTTGGCCAAATCCCTCTGTCTCCCACACCTCAGGTATTTATACACATTGATGAGATCCCCTCTCAGTCTTCTTTTCTCCAGGCTGAACAGACCCAGGTCTCTCAGCCTTTCCTCATAAGGAAGATGCTCCAGGCCCCGTATCATCTTTGTGGCCCTCCGCTGGACTCTTTACAGGAGATCCCTGTCTTTTTTGTACCAGGGAGCCCAGAACTGGACACAGTACCCCAGGTGAGGCCTGCCCAGGGCAGAGTAGAGGGGGAGGATCACCTCCCTTGACCTGCTGGCCACACTCCCTTTTAATGCACGACAGGATGCCATTGGCCCTCTTGGCCACCAGGGCACACTGCTGGCTCATGGTCAACCTGTCGTCCACCAGGACCCCCAGGTCCTTCTCCTCAGAGCTCCTCTCCAGCAGGTCGTCCCCCAGCCTGCACTGATAGATGCGATTGTTCCTTCCCAGGTGCAGGACTCTACACTTGCTCTTGTTAAACCTCATTTGGTTTCTTCCTGACCAGCTCTCCAGCCGGTCCAGGTCTCATTGAATGGCAGCACAGCCTTCTGGCATGTCAGCCACTCCTCCCAGCTTTGTGTCATCGGCGTACTTGCTGAGGGCGGACACTATTCCCTCATCAAGGTTGTTGATGAAGATGTTGAACAAGACCGGACCCAGCACCGACCCCTGGGGAACACCGCTAGTCACAGGCCTCCAGCCGGACTCTGTGCCGCCGATCACCACCCTCTGAGCTCAGCCAGTTCTCAACCCACCTCACTGTTCACTCCTCTATCCCATACTTTCTCAGCTTTGCTAGCAGGATGTCGTGGGAGACAGTATCAAAAGCCTTGCTAAAGTCAAGGTAGATGACATCCACTGCTCTCCCCCCATCTACCCAGCTGGTGATGCCATCATAGAAGGCAACGAGGTTGGTTGAGCACAACTTCCCCTTGGTGAATCCATGCTGACTACTCCTCATAACCTTCTTCTCTTCCAATTGCTTGGAGATGGCATCCAGAACAAGCTGTTCCAACACCTTTCCAGGGACAGAGGTGAGACTGGCCTGTAGTTTCCCGGATCCTCCTTCTTGCCCTTCTGGAAGACCGGAGTGACATTGGCTATCCGCCAGTCTTCAGACACCTCTCCTGTTCTCCAGGACCTTTCAAAGATGATAGAGAGCGATTCGGCAATCACCTCTCCCAACTCCCTCAGCACACGTGGATGCATCCCATTGGGACCCATGGATTTGGGTGCGTTGAGCCCGCTCAGACACTCCCGAACCACTCTCTCGTCAACAAGGGGGGAACCCTCCATTTCCCAGACCCTTTCTCCTTCCTCCAGGGTCAAGGAGTCCCAGGGGGGAGTCCTTGAAGCAAAGACTGAAGCAAAGAAAGCACTCAGTATCTCCGCCTTCTCAATGTCTCCCATTACCAGGACACCCCCCTCGTTCAGCAAGGGACCCACATCATCCCTAGTCTTCCTTTTACCGTTTACATACTTAAAAGATAAAAAGAAGGGTTTCTTTTATCTCTTTTGCAAACCTCATCTCTAGGTGGGCTTTAGCTTTCCTCGTCACATCCCTGCAGGCTCTGACAACACTTCTGTACTCCTCCCAAGAGGACAGGCCGTTTTTCCACATTTCATAGAATTTCCTCTTCCTTTTGATCTTATCGATGAGCTCCTTGCTCATCCACGCAGTTTTCCTGACCCCCTTACCCAGTTTCCTACTCTTCAGGATGCACTGATCCTGAGCTTGGAAGAAGTGCTGTTTAAATGTTGCCCAGAATGTTTGCTCCAGTGATACCTTAGCCACCATGTTCGCAGTGGCAGATACCAAGGGGAAAGCTTACACCCATCCAGTCACGTGGTCAATTAGGACAAACAAGTACTTAAGTCTCCCTACTTCAGGTAACTCAGTGAAGTCTACCTGTATCCTTTGGAGAAGTCAAATCCCTGGCTCCCGTCCCCCTCTAGGTGGGTTACCTTTTTATTTACCTTTTGACATATGGTACATCCTCTGCATATTTGTTTCACTGAAGTGTATATTCCTACACAGACATACTTTCTTAGCGCAACATCACACATTGCTTGCACCTCCCGATGACTCTTGATGTAAAACAATTAATATTTGCCTCTTTGGTGCTTTATTCATCATTTCTCTCCCATCAGGGAGTATCCATTTTCCTTCAGACTTCGTGGCTCCTGATTCCTTAAAAATATCTTTCTCTTAAAACTTTTTAGTTCTTTCTTAGTTTTCAACAATTCCCTGAATCCTCTCTGGATTTATTCTTCATTTTCCTTCCGACATTAGATGCCTTATATACTCGACTTCTTTTTTCTGCATCTTGAGAGGAGGCTGAAAGAATTTTAGTAGATAAGACAGGTAAGGGACATGTACTATATCTTCCGCTACCTATTGTGCAAAGAAATTGAGGCAGGAAATTCTGGGATTCCTCACGAAAAACAGTTCCTGACAGAAAACAGGAAACATTTCAAGAACCAACTCAAACCGAATCTGCAGTTTAAGCAGAAGCTGAGAAGCTTATGAATCTGCGCTGAGATGAGGGATCAACCAGTGGTGACGAGGAAGACTCACTAATCTTCATCCCCATGACCCTCAGCGACCAGTACCAGAAAACACTGCGCAAGCGTGGATAGGAGGAATCTATGAAAATGACTCTCTGGAACAAAGCAGGGATAGGTCATGCATATGTATAGGCGTCTTGAGAAACTTCATGCATATGTAACTCTTCACCACATATAGCCGAGGCAACTGCCGCGTTGGGGTGCACACGACTTTGGTGGGACTACCCCCAGTGCCAGCCAGTGCTGAATAAACATACCTACATTACAATCTTACTGATTGTGGAGTTTGCTTTCCGCACATCAGTTTGGCAAGCCAGCCAGGAGACGCTCTGCTCAGCTGTGGGATTGCCTGCGGAGCAGGTGCCCCTAGGTGCACCCTGAGTATTTTCCTCGGAGGGGACTCCACTCTCAGCCGCTCACTGAAGAAGTAGACAAGGACCTCCTGAAGCTGCAGATAAATGGTATGTTTTACAGTACAGGAAGGGCCTGTAAGTCATATGCATGGCTGGGGCAGCTGGTAAATTGTGCAGAGATATCTGGAGTGCAGCATAGTCCCCATATGGGAGGAGGGTACCCTACAGGCTGACCGATAGAGCAGTCAAGGGAGATTTGGTGACCGACAGAGTGGTCAAGGGGCATTTGCTGACCGATAGAGTGGTTGCTAGCGATCTTGGGAGTAGATCGAGCAAATCCGAGCTTACTGCTGCATCCCAGTTTTGGGAGCCAGGACGGACCTGCTAATGACTATAAGAAGCAGAAGAAGGGTAAGCGGGCCTCTCAAAATTGTGATTTATTGGAGTGTTAATAATTGAATGTCTTATTTGTGGATGTCTGGGTATCTCATGTTGAAAGCATCTGTGTAAGTGTATGCGTTTGAAACAAAGTATCGTTGTGGAGTGAGTCACTCCACAAAGAACACAGTCAGAAACCATACTTGTTTGGTTGGTTATCATTCTAAATTATATATTCTTGTAGTATGAACGAGAAGTGCAAGGGGCCGCTCTGTGTGATTGCGTGATTGTGCTGTGAGTGAGACGCAGCATCGCTGTGAAGCGAGTGCGAAGTTCCAATACACGGTTCCGTATTCTCCACGAGGGGAATGGCCGGAGGCGAACGAAGTGCTGTTTTATCCAAGTTTTGGTTGGTGATGCCCAATACATGGGCCCGGTGGTGTATCTTGTAATCCTATTTTGTTCTTAAATGTTTTGAGTGTAACAAGGAGGAAGGCGGGAGCATTATCTTAGCATGTCCAAAACTGGACATGCATTTAGCTAAGGAAGGGGGACTATGTACAGTAATAAATCAGACTTGTGTATATATAAAAAAGCAAAAACAGATAGAGACAGATTTGGGAAAAATTTGTGGGAAAAAAAAAATCCTACATGCAGTAGCTCAGGATGATTCCTCTTGGGGAATTCCCCCTTGGGGGATTAGAGATTTGTTAGAAAAATCAACTTCCTGGCTACCGAATTTAACTTGGCTGAAACAGCTATTTGTCACAATAATCATAGTCGTAATTTGTCCATTGCACCCTGCAATGGACAGTACTCATTCTGTTAGTACTGTTAGTATCAAGGAAGGCAAAATTCTCAATATTCTCAATATCTCTTCTACCTTGTTCTAATTTTTACCAGAGCCTAGACTATGCTCCTTATTTTCTTATTCTCAGATAGCGGATGTCCTCTTGATCATTCCCCTTTCTTCCCCTGTAAACAACATACTTAGTACTGCCAAGCACTTCACCATGCAAGGGGTATCGTACACCAGATTTCCCGAGACTCTTCCTTTCTCTCTCTTATCTCATGCTTCATCCATCTACAGACGGGCCCCTTGCAGATCTACAGAACCACAGGTCAAGACTCCACACTTGCTTCGTACAAAAGTACGTCTCAATCACACATCACACAGAGTCTCACCCGACCCCCAAGGCAATACTTAATATTTCTTACCTTGGTCTGTGCACAGAGTTACTGGGTCAATTCTTAAAAAACAGAGTGCCTACCTTCTTCCTTTCCCTAATATTTCATGGATCCTGCCTCTTTAATCAGCCTTGAGCCCTCTGATAGCTCTCCGCAGAACCGCCACTGTCGATGCACAGGACCGCTGAAATCAGCGGGACATGCCTTCCTGTTGCTGCGGCGGTGAGGCTCCCCGGCAGGTGACAGGATCCCGGATGAGCCCCCAAATTGTGAGAAACACTATGTAGCCAATAACTTAGGCTCAGACGAGGATCTCAGTGAAGTTGCATTTTTATTCGTGATTGCAATGGTGGACATCCCACAAGCAGAAGCGCGCCTACTAGTCACATAGTACAGTTTATATACTTTGTTTCTCAACAACCGGGACCCTCCCGTTTCCCCATTGACTGGGTAGCCCAGGTTCACAACCTATCTGACGTTTCACAGATAATACATGGCTTTCAGTTACCAGACTGTTATTTTTTAAAATTTCTTTTGACTTTTTTAATCTGTGAGGTGGTAATGTTTCTTCCCTTATCTGGCTTGACTTGACACCATGAATTTCACCTAATTTGCACTAGGGAGTCTGGTTGTCTGCATTTTACAAGGTTGTCTGTTAAGCTTTGTCATCACTGCAAGCATATCTCAATACCACATCCCTTCCCTCCAAACAATATAACTCTAAACAATGTAACATCTCTAGAAAAAAAACACCTCTTTCTTACACGGTCACCTGCACCCAGTAAATGCTTTTCTGTTGAATATTTATTTAGTACTTGTCTTTCTTCCCCCTCCTGCCCCCCATACATTGGGCATTCCCAAGAAGCAGCATGTCTGGTACTTCCTGTGCTTATGTTACCAATTCTGGTGCAAAACCAACATTTTTGGTCCCACAATTCCTCCCTTCTCTTCTTTATAAGTTGTTGATTTTTGCAAAACTTCTCTAAGGTGTAATTTGGAAGATAACTTCCTCTTCTTCACTTTCTTTGCTTTCCATCTCCTCTAATATCATCATCTTATCTGAGTAAGGTGGTGACTCCATGGTCATTTGTTTCAATAGTGCAGTTTCAATTAACCCCTGGACTAGTCCTCTTACACAGGGCATAGTGCAACAACCAATGGCTGTCAAAACTCCTGCTACTATGATAAAGGATGTAAATATGGACATTACCATCCCTTTCCATTTACCAAACCAAGATTCCAACCATCCTGTGATGGAAGTATCTGTTCCTGAACTTTCTGCTAATTCATTGGAAAGGGTGGAAAGCCCTTGCAATGCTCTAGTTACTGTGCCATCCGGGGCAGTATTGTTGGGTATAAAAGCGCAAGAAGGGTTCCCAGAATCACGCACAAACCTCCTTTCTCCGCGAGCATCATATCCATTTTGCTGGTGTCATCTAGTTGCTCAGCTCTTTCTTACACAGTCACCTGCACCCAGTAAATGCTTTTCTGTTGAATATTTATTTAGTACTTGTCTTTCTTCCCCCTCCTGCCCCCCATACATTGGGCATTCCCAAGAAGCAGCATGTCTGGTACTTCCTGTGCTTATGTTACCAATTCTGGTGCAAAAAAACCAACATTTTTGTTCCCACAACTGAGAAGGTGGCTGGGCACTGGGACACGCTCCACGGGGAAGCGGTCATGGTGAGAGAGGGAGTTAAGAGAATCCTAGTAGACAGAATGCTGACTAATGAATACCTAGATTATTGTATTAAAAACAGATGCTGCTTAATGTCTTTGCTTACTACTGTGCAAATCAACTGAAACAAGGAGTCTTGGGGCCTCTCACAAAGGATGGTTACCGATAAAAACAGAGATCCTGTCTCAAGAACAGGCTGAGACCGACCCTGTGGTTTGGACAAGAGCCAAGAGCAGCTGAGTCTGCACAAAGGCAGGGGGTCAACTAGTGGTGATGAAGAAGAGTTATCAGCCTTCATCCCCACGACCCCCGGAGACCACCACCAGGAGACACTATGCAAGTGCAGATGGGAGGAGTTTATGGAAATGACTTCTTGGAGATAATTTTAATATGAAGCCAGGATAGGTCATGCATATGTATACACACATTGGGAAACTTCATGCATATGTAACTCTTTACTGCATATAACCAAGGCGAGTTCACAGAATCACAGAATCATCTAGGTTGGAAGAGACCTCCAAGATCACCTAGTCCAACCTCTGACCTAACACTAACCAGTCCTCCACTAAACCATATCACTAAGCTCTACATCTAAACGTCTTTTAAAGACCTACAGGTGACTCCACCACTTCCCTGGGCAGCCCATTCCAATGCTTAACAACCTTTTCGGTAAATCATTTTTTCCTAAGATCCAACCTAAACCTCCCCTGTTGCAACTTTAGTCCATTCCCCCTCATCATATCACCGGGCACATGGGAGAATAGACCAACCCCCACCTCACTGCAGCCTCCTTTAAAGTACCTGTAGAGTGTGAAAAGGTCACCCTTGAGCCTCCTCTTCTCCAGACTGAACAACCCCAGCTCCCTCAGCCACTCCTCGTAAGTCTTGTAAGAGAACTGGCTCTAGTACTGAGCCCTGGGGAACGCCACTAGTGACCGGCCTCCAGCTGGATTTGACTCCTTTCACCACAACTCTTTGGGCCCAGCTATCCAGCCAGTTTCTAAACTAATGAAGCATACGCCAGTCCAAGCCAAGAGCAGCCAGTTTCTTGAGGAGAATGCTGTGGGAGACGGTGTCAAAAGCCTTGCTGAAGTCAAGGTAGACCACATCCACAGCCTTTCCCTCATCCACCCAGCGCGTCACTTTGTCATAGAAGGAGATCAGGTTCGTCAAGCAGGACCTGCCTTTCATAAACCCATGCTGACTGGGCCTGATCACCTGGTTGCCCTGCACGTGCTGCGTGATGACACTCAAGATAATCTGCTCCATGAGCTTCCCTGGCACTGAGGTCAAACTGACAGGCCTATAGTTCCTTGGGTCTGCCTTCCGGCCCTTCTTGTAGATGGGCATCACGTTTGCTAGCCGCCAGTCAACTGGGACCTCCCCCGATAGCCAGGACTGCTGATAAATGATGGTAAGCAGCTTGGCCAGCTCCTCCGCCAGTTCTCTCAGTACCCTTGGGTGGATCCCATCCGGCGCCATCGACTTGCGTACATCGGAGTGCTGTAGCAGGTCACCAACCAGTTCTTCGTGGATAGTGAGGGCCACATCCTGCTCCCCATCCCCTTCCACCAGCTCAGGGTACTGGGTATCCAGAGAACAACAGGTATTGCCACTAAAGACTGAGGCAAAGAAGGCATTGAGCACCTCCGCCTTTTCCTCAACTCTTGTAACTAAGTTTCCCCCCGCATCCAGTAAAGGATGGAGATTCTCCTTAGTCCTCCATTTTGCGTTGATGTATTTGTAAAAAGATTTTTTGTTATCTTTAACGGCAGTAGCCAGATTGAGCTCCAGATGAGCTTTGGCCTTTCTAATTTTGTCCCTGCACAGCCTCGCAACATCCTTATAGTCCTCCTCAGTGGCCCGCCCTTTTTTCCAAAGATTATAAACCCTCTTTTTTTCTCTTAATCTCAAGATGCAACTCTTTGTTGAGCCAGGCCGGTCTTCTTTCACGCCGGCTTGTCTTTGGGCACGTGGGGATGGACCGATCCTGTGCCATTAAGCAGTACAACAGTCAGGAATGATGGGGACCTGGGGCATCTACCCCAGCAGGTCCACTGGTTGAAATAAAGCTAGGGAACAAAGGGAGAGGCTTGAATTTTTTGTTGGTTAAGGGAGCTTCTTTCTCTGTGTTAATTCAAAAATTGACTCTGGAAAAGCGCTGAGTCTGTAAATGTAATAGGAGCAATTGGCAAACAGGAAAAGGCATTTTTTTGCAATGCTTGAAATTTAAATTGGGAAAAATGATTGGAATTCATCAATTTTTATACTTACACAATTTGCCAAGGTCCTTCTTAGGAAGGGACTTGCTGGAAAAACTGGATGCAAAAATTTCTTTTGAACAAGGAAAACTGGAAATAACCTTTTGACAAAATTAGAGAACAGTCACGTTTGGTTCATGGTACTAGATTGAAAGGATGCCTTTTTCTGCCTGCCCGTGGCAACTGAAAGCCAGAAACTCTTTTCCTTTGAATGGGAAAATCCTAATAGAGGATGGAAAACTCAGCTTACTTGGACTGTGTTACCACAGGGGTTCAAGAATATCCCTGTGTTATATATGGAGTGGTAATTCATGTCCAGAAAATGGTTGATATTAATAAAGAAGGGTGAGATTTGGGAGTGTGGCCATGGGGTTCGGAAAGCCCCGTGGTTGATGATAACATCAGACTCTTAACGATGAGGCCATCAGGAATGTAAAAGAGTTTAGAGGGAACAAAGAAGGGTGATTCAGGAGACTCCACACAGTCCCAGGTTTCTTGTTCTCCAGCCGTTAAGGCGTGGAAGTTTCTGTGTGTTTGCTGTTGTTGTTATATTCAAACTTGTTTGACCAATGAAAAGTTGTTTCGAAAAGGACTGCCGTGGAGAGAAGGGTATAAGAGGGGAACCTGCCCTCAAGATAAAGAAAAAAAAAGGCAACACGATGAAGTTATGTCATCAATAAAGAAGCAAAAAGAAGGAATAAAAAGGAACAGGCTAGCAGAACGGTGTCCAGGATGGGAACAGGCACATTGATCACCTCATGAAGATAGGTTTTGATATTGTATAGACTCACTTTAGGATAGAATAAATCTTGTGGTTAAAAATTAATGAGAACAAAATATACGACATCTTGTTATCTGTCGACCTTCTGTTATGTTGAAGCATCTTGTTAATTGAAACATCCCGTTATCTGTCGACCCTCAGTCAGGCTGAGACTTGAGATAACTTGAGTCAACCTTCTGTTATGTCTTGTTAACTGAGACATCCCCGTTATCTGCCAACCCTCAGTTAGGCCGAAAGCCAACTCAGCTTGGAAAACAACTGATTCATCCTACCTGGCATTTTTTAAGCAAAAGGTGAAAAGTGCATCACGAGATCCCAAAGACCACTGCCCACATCCTGAAGACCCCGGCCCACAATTCTTGGAAGGCTTTGCACAAGCGCAAGGACTGATAAGCTAATTAGCATACGAAGCGAGAGTAGGCGGGTTTAAGTAATGAATATGTATAGGCGTTAATAGAATTCCCTTGGGAGAATAGAATTTTCCCTTGGGAGGCGGTTCTGAAGGGCAGAGGAGTCCAGGAAGGCTGGGCGCTCTTCAAGAGGGAAATCTTAATGGTGCAGGAACGGTCTGTCCCCACGTGCCCAAAGACGAGCTGGCGGGGAAGAAGACCAGCCTGGCTCAACAGAGAATTGTGGCTTGAGCTTAGGAGAAAAAAGAGGGTTTATAATCTTTGGAAAAGTGGGCAGGCCACTAGGGAGGACTATAAGGATGTTGCGAGGCTGTGCAGGGACAAAATTAGGAAGGTCAAAGCTCATCTGGAGCTCAATCTGGCTACTGCCATTAAAGATAAAAAAATACGTTTTTATAAATACATCAGCACAAAAAGGAGGACTAAGGAGAATCTCCATCCTTTACTGGATGCGGGGGGAAACTTAGTTACAAGAGTTGAGGAAAAGGCGGAGGTGCTCAATGCCTTCTTTGCCTCAGTCTTTAGTGGCAATACCTGTTGTTCTCTGGATACCCAGTACCCTGAGCTGGTGGAAGGGGATGGGGAGCAGGATGTGGCCCTCACTATCCACGAAGAACTGGTTGGTGACCTGCTACAGCACTCCGATGTACGCAAGTCGATGGCGCCGGATGGGATCCACCCAAGGGTACTGAGAGAACTGGCGGAGGAGCTGGCCAAGCCGCTTACCATCATTTATCAACAGTCCTGGCTATCAGGGGAGGTCCCAGTTGACTGGTGGCTAGCAAACGTGATGCCCATCTACAAGAAGGGCCAGAGGGCTGACCCGGGAAACTACAGGCCTGTCAGTTTGACCTCAGTGCCAGGGAAGCTCATGGAGCAGATTATCTTGAGTGTCATCACGCAGCACGTGCAGGGCAACCAGGTGATCAGGCCCAGTCAGCATGGGTTTATGAAAGGCAGGTCCTGCTTGACGAACCTGATCTCCTTCTATGACAAAGTGACGCGCTGGGTGGATTATTTGGAATAATCGGTAAAGGAAATTATCTGGGACAACAGTGGTAAATTGATTTTTTCAGAACTCCCTAGGAAAGGGGGGTATTGTTATTTACTGGTTCTGACTGACACGTTTTCAGGATGGCCCGAAGCTTTTCCTTGTCGAACAAACAAAGCAAGTGTTATAAATGATGAGAACTGATCTAAATGAGTTATAAATGAGTTATGAGAACTGCTTTGTATCAAAATTGCCTAGCTTTGGATTATTTACTAGCACAAGAAGGAGAAGTCTGTGGAAAATTTAGCTTTAGTAATTGCTGTTTAAAGATTGATGAAAAGGGTGTTTCTTCCTAGTAGCTGATAGAATGTTATGTTCTGGTTTAGGATGAGAAGAATGCTAATAATATGCTGATGTTTTAATTGTTACAGAGCAGTGCTTACACCAAGCCAAGGATGTTTCAGCTTCTCACTGTCCTGCCAGCAGGCAGGCTGGGAGGAGGGCCGGACTGATCGGGGTTAGGCTGGGCATCGCACAGCAGGTGGTGAGCAATTGCATTGTGCATCACTTGTTTTGTACACATTATTACTAGTAGTAATATTATTATCATTATTATTATTATTGTTTTTATTTTCTTGTTTTTATCTCAACTCACAGGCTTCAATTTCCCATTTCTCTCTCCCATCCCAGAGAAGGAAGGGGGGAGGTGAGCGAGCGAGCACAAACCTAGAAGGATATGGAATGGGATTTATTTTCATGGCAGCCTGGTGGACCATGGGTTAAAAGGGTGTTATTTTTATTGTTATGTGGTGTAATGATGTTATTGTTTATACCTTGCATGATACCTTGCCTTACATTATTAATACACCGGGTGATAAATAGTACATTGGTAATAACTTCATTAAAAAAGGAAGGGGATATGTCAATTATGATGCTTAAGAATTGGACCCTCCAAGAACGGACTGATGAAATCCAGTTATTAACAACAGAAGAGACACGAATTGTTGATATTAAAAAGAAGATAAGGGATTGTTAGGAATGTTTTAACAATTCGTGTCCATAAAGAACAGTCCTGTCTGCCTCTGGGTCCTGCACTGGCAATTTAATTCTTGAACCACAGATGCAGTGTGTCCCAGTCTCCCCCTCATTCTAGTCAATTTATCAAGTCTTCAGAAAATACTCCTCAAATTTATGGACCTGTTTGCTTTTGTTATTCCGGACTTCTATTTCTAACAGTTACAGCCTTTTTTCTGTCTTCTTCGAGATTAACTTAACACTGCTATAGGTGTGACTGTCCCTGTGAATGGCTGGTGAAGAATGTTTTAATTACTGGTGAAGTGTCAATAAGAAAGCTATTTGTGTTTGTATGAAGTCTTTGATGTCTGGGGGTTTCAGAACAACTGATAACAACTAGTGACTGTTATGGGATACTATGCAGGCCTCTGATATCTGGCCAGGTGGCCAAGAGATTAAGAAGAAGAAAAAAGAAGCTGAAGGACGGCTGGGAGACAAGACCTGCAGAAAATGTTCTATAAACTTGGTACGGTGCCAAAGGAGTACAAAGGGGAAGGACGAGAAAAAAACTTGGAGAGGAAGACTACGAGCCTTCAGCATGAAAGACCCCTAGAGACCCCCAGAGGAGACTGATGCGCATGCTCCAGTAGGAGGGACTGGACCCCAGAAGCTAATTATAATAACCTGTTTTTTTTTAGAAGTAGTAATGAATATGTATTAGTCTAGGAGCATAAAAATCAGCTACTTGATGTAACTGGTGTGCGTCCTGGTGGAGCGGAGACTCCCGGTGCACCCAGCGCTGTTTGCTTACCTCTATTCTTTTATATTCTTTTAATAAATCCTATTTTTTTATTTAATCCTATTTTGAAGATTGAGCCATTTCTAACACCCTCAATACCTTGCCATGCACATTTGTCAAGGAGGCTAACATGGACATTCATTGTAACAATTTCCAATTCCAAACAATTGGCCTCCAACTGGACTTGACTCCATTTACCACGACTCTTTGAGCCCGGCTATTCAGCCAGTTTGTAACCCAACGAAGCGTGCGCCAGTCCAAGCCAAGTGTTGTTAAATGAAATAATACCATGCTTTGGGATTCCAGTAGCAATGTCTTCTGATAGAGGTTCACATTTTTGTGCACAAGTGGTACAACAGAAAAGTAAGATTCTAAAGATAGATTGGCAACTGCATACTCCTTATAGACCGCAGACAAGTGGATAGGTAGAAAAAATGAACCATTTAATTAAACAACAAATAGCTGAAATCGGACAAGAAGCTAATTTGTCATGGCCTCAATCCCTCCCTTTAGCATTACTTAGAATCAGAGTTAAACCTAGAGTAAAAGAGAATTTGAGCCCCTTTGAAATCTTATATGGAAGGCCATATCAATTTCTATTTAGTGGAGAGGATCTAATGCAGCTGGGATCAGAATATTTATATACTTATATAACCGAACTTCAAAAACAATTAAATAAAGTACATAAATTTGTGTTAGGGACCAGGGCTAGAGGGTTGGATCAACCAATCCACCCCTTTAAGCCTGGGGAATATATATATATAAAGACTTTTTCAGGACAACCCCTAGAGGAAAAATGGAATGGACCATATCAAATGTTGCTGACAACTCACACTGCTATCAAGATTAGAGAACAAGCCTCTTGGATCCACTATTCCCGAGTGAAGAAAGCTCCAGAAGCCCCCTGGAAAGTAACGCCAGGTGACGATGAACTGAAACTAAAGCTTAGTCGAACAAAATGAGGACATTACGGTCGGGAGTATTTGGTAATACAGAATCACAGAATCACAGAATTTCTAGGTTGGAAGAGACCTCAAGATCATCGAGCCCAACCTCTGACCTAAAGTAAAACTGTTAATAAACTGATTTCCAAAAATGGCCAACGAGAAGGCTGTATTCGCCCAGGTAAATTGGACTACAACAAACTAATAATAGATGCACTTAGTATGGTTCAAGATAATGTATCCTTAGTATGTATCTCTTAGTTGTATGCAAGCACAGTTATGGTTGCAGGCAACGGCTGCCTTGATCATTAGGGAAGGAAGTGAAGACATTTTTCCAGCTGAAGTCCGAAAGACTGTTTGGGACAATGCCAATGATTTTGAGAAGAAGTTCCAGACCTTGTGGACCCTGGTAAATTTTACTTATGATCCCATTGTTAACATGGCTACTGCCTTCGTGCTTACTATACGTAATGCCACAGTTTATGTTATCCACCCCATCATTGCACTAGGATTAAACCATGAGGAGACAGTGCTCTATCCTTCGGAGCATAGAACATGGGCACGGATGGAGAATGGGAAATGGCAGTCTGTAAATCTAGAATCATGTGTTACCCGGGAACAACAAGGATTTATTTGTGAAAGCAATACAATCGATGCTCAGGATGTATGTTTTGACACGGAGCAAGGTGTCTGCCACCTTGAAATTCATCCAAATACTAGTCAAAAGACTGTGCTTGTATATATATTTGTCAAGGCTGTGTGTGTTTAAGAACTGCTTGTGATTTTGTAGAAGTAGACAAGGAGAACATAATTCTCCCTAGCAAAAATCATTCTAACTTTTGTATTTGTAACTTTGTTAGAATCGTCGGGTGTGATTTTCTATATTTGGCACCAGTGGTATCCCACCAGCTGATCAAGTCTAACAACTAATCACTGTCCATCATGATACAAAGGAAATAAGCAGAGTTTTGCAAAGAGTAAAACAAGACACAAGTCACAACTGGTGGGATAAATTCTTTGGATGGTCGCCAAATGCAACTGGGATTTTGAACACATTGAGTTACCCAATTATTGTTTTATTGATATTAGTTGGTATAAGTTTAATATTGTCTTTTGTATTACTTGTTTGGAATTGGAAATTGTTACAATGAATGTCCATGTTAGCCTCCTTGACAAATGTGCATGGCAAGGTATTGAGGGGTACATATCATAAAGACTGGGAAGAAAAATTTTCGTATTAAGTAAAAGAATTTACTAGATTTTCCAGAAAAGGGGGGAATGATATTGTATAAACTCACTTTAGGATAGAATAAATCTTGTGGTTAAAAATTAATGAGAACAAAATAGATGACATCTTGTTATCTGTCGACCTTCTGTTATGTTGAAGCATCTTGTTAATTGAAACATCCTGTTATCTGTCGACCCTCAGTTAGGCTGAAAGCCAACTCAGCTTGGAAAACAACTGATTCAGCCAACCTGGCATTTTTTAAGCAAAAGGTGAAAAGTGCATCACGAGGAAGATCTACGGTCTTCCTCCCAAAGACCACTGCCCACATCCCAAAGACCCCGGCCCACAATTCTTGGAAGGCTTTGCGCAAGGACTGATAAGCTAATTAGCATACGAAGCGAGAGTAGGTGGGTTTAGGTAATGAATATGTATAGGCGTTAATAGAATATTCATCGTTTTGCTGTATAAATATGAGATGGTTTGTTACTTCGAACATGCACGATTGGTGGAGAGATCCCCCATGCATCCAGCGCTGCAATAAAGAATATACCACTTAAGGAAATTTCGGCTTCAATCTTTAAACCAGTTTGGACAGACTTAGCAAACTGCTCAGAGAATCTCGTACAGAAAGTCGCTGGAAATGGGCGCACTGGAGATGGGAAGAAGCTCAAGCTGAGAGAAGCAAACCCGCGCACACAACTGCCTCTCACTGGTAAGCAGCTGCGCATTATGGGGAATCATACGTCCTTAGAAACAAAGACTGTCCTGGTAACCTTACAGCTTATTCTCCTTATTAACAATCAGACAGTTTATGATCCTGAAACATGGGACCAAATTGAGGTCAAGGTGTGGGACTCTGCAAATAAAAACGACAAGGTTGCAGCGGGATTGCTCGGCACCTGGCGAGCAGTCTCTGAGGCCTTAAAAAGCCATGTGGGACCACAGTCAGAAACGTGTGGTTTGCCAGACAGTGAGGGAGCTGTGGGCTTGTCCACCGATCCTTCTGCTACACCATCGGCCCCTCTGCTGCTACTGCCATCGAAGGCTTTTGCTGTTATGCCCCCTGGTGACCTGGACATGCCTTTTGACCCAGGCCCTATTGGCCTTGAAAAGGAGATGGATATGCTTTTCTTCGATCCGGGAAGAACGGGATACATAAGGCCTGAAGACCGAGTTGCTTGACAACTTAAAGCAAGACATATTGTTCAAAAGGAATGGAAAATGGAGACTGTTAAGTCATGGAACTTAAAGGCTTGTTTGTTACCTTTCCTGATTGTACGTATGTATAGGCATACTCGTGTTTAGTATGTAAAGCAATGTTCTGTATATTTAGAATGTTTGATGTTTGTGTGTGCGTGATGGTGGAGCATAGACTCCCCGCTCACCCAGTGCTGTTTACTTGCCTTTTATACCTTTTATACCTTTTATAAATATTCCTTTTATAAATATTACTAAATTCAGATTGAGTTGAGACTTCATTTATAACACCTGGAATATAGAAACAATAGCCCTGTAATAATACAATATTTGGGAAACAACTATCCTGTGACCTTGAAGCTTGAAAGACCAAACAGGAAATGAGGACACTGTTGCAATACACACAAATGATAGCTACTAAAGAAGAAAAGAAATGTGTAGCATTGACTATTATTTTACTAAATTTTTTTTCGGCACTAATACTGTGAACCCAGCCTCTTTCCTGAGTAACAGAGTTTCCAGATCACCCATTCATGATTGCATCAAGACCATGGACACAGTATACTCCAGCTGACCAGAATTAAAAGATGTACCCCTAGAAGATGCGGAGGATTGGCATTTAGATGGCAGCAGCTTCGTCTGCCAGAAAATTTTCCTCACAGGATATGCGGTAACAAACATCAGCTCAAAAGGTGGAAATCATACCCTTGGTAAGAGCTTTTGAGCTGGCAAAAGGCAAAAGAATTAACATTTGGACAGATTTGAAATATGCCTTTGGTGCGGTGCATGCATATGGGGCAATTTGGAAAGAGAGAGCACTTTTATCTTCCTCAGTTAAACATGCAGAACAGGTACTGAAGGTATTCCAAGCTGTATACCTGCCTACTAAAGTTGCCATTATGTACTGTAAACGACATCAAGCAGGGGATACTGATATTGGAAGAGGAAATAGACTGGCTGATGCAGAAGCCAAAGGGGAGGCAGAATGGGCATCTGAGAGTCAAATTTTGGCACTAGTACCAAGAACAGAAAAACAGGCATTAACAAAAGCCTTAGAAAATGATTTAGAGAACATAATAAAGCATGCTGGGGAGCTGAAGTAGTATAACAGTTTTAGAAAATGGATGGGACCTAATTTGTATACCACTGTTAGACAGGTATAAAAGTAAACCATAGACAGGAATCAAGCTCCAAACAGTGGTAAATTATTTTTTCAAACTCCCAAGAAAATGGGGGTATCAGTATTTATTGGTATTAACTAACACCTTTTCAGGATGGCCAAAAGCATTCTCAACCAGAACAGCCGAGGCTTGGGAGGTAACTAAGATATTACTACAAGAAATAATACCTCATTTTGGGGTTCCAGTAACTATATCCTCTGACAGGGGACCACACTTTATCTCAAAGGTGGTACAACAAATTAGCCGCTATTCGGGTACAGACTGGCAACTTCACATACCCCATATCGCCCTCAGTCGAGTGGCCAAGTAGAAAAAAAAAAGAACAGCAAATTGCGAAATTGGAACAAGAAGCAAATTTGGTGTGGCCTCAGTCTCTTCCTTTAGCCCTTTTGCATATACAAACTAGACCAAGGGCAAAGGAAGGGCTAAGCCCCTTTGAAATCTTATATGGACAACCCTATGGAATACAAAGAGGAATATCCATGCAAGTTGGGGATGAAATTATGACCTCCTATAATGGTGGCCTTAGGTAAACAGCTCAATGAAATTGGAAAGCATGTGAGTGGGACTCGGGGTAGAGGATTAGGTGGACCAGTGCACAATATAGCAGAACGCCTGGATCCATCACACCAGAGTGAAAAAGACACCCAAGACCCCATGGAAGGTTACTCAGGTGCAACCTGGAAGGTTACATTTTTCACGGTCTTAATGGTATCATTGGTCAAGGAAACTGAACAGTGGGAGCACAATACCTATGTGAAACTCACCCAGGCAGTGAGTGATAGTTTACCTAAGAAATGGAACATGTCCATTTGGCAAGGACGATTGTGAACATCTAGGGGAGAGATTTGAACTACTCCCATGCGAAAATGTTAACATATACACCAGATGCTAACTTGCTGTGTATATGTTAACAAACAAAAACAGACTGAGACTGACCTGGAGAAAATAATAAAATTTTGCATGCAGTAGCTCAGGATGATACATCCTGGGGATTTACACACTTGGTAGAAAAATTGACTTCCTGGTTGCCAAACCTAACATGGCTGAAGCAGTTGTTTATCACAATAATCGTGGTCATAGTTTTGTCCATGGTTCTTTGCGTGGTGAACTGATGTACCTTATGGTGTTTTAAGAATACAGGAAACTCCTACAGCAAGTAGAAAAAGAACCAACTGGAAACTGGAGTCTAACAAATACTTTGAAAGAGTGTTAGATAGGGAAACACTATATTGAACCCAGAAATAGTAAAAGAATTTATTAACTTTTTAGAAAAGGGGGTACTGCTAGAGGGAGTTAGGAGAATCTTAGCAAATAGAGATAGAGCGCTGACAGTATCAAACTAGTGGATACTGCTTAATGTCTTTGCTAACTATTGTGCATTGTACAAATTAACTAAAGCAAGAAACCTTGGGCCCCTTACCAAGGTTAGTCCCTTGATAAGAATGTGAGCCTGTCTTAAGAAAATGGTAGAAACTGGTCCTGAGGATGGACAAGAGTCAAGGAGCAACTGAGACTGCGCAAAGACAAGAGGTCAACTAGCGGTGACGAGGAAGAGTCGCCAACCTTCATCCCCACACTCCCGGCAACCACAACCAGGAGACAGTGCGCAAGCACAGATGGGAGGAGCTTATGGAAATGACTTATTGGAATTAATTTTAATATGAAGCCAGGACAGGCTATGCATATGTATAGGTGCATTGTGAAACTTCATGCATATGTAACTCTTTACTGCATATAACCAAAGCAAACGCCGTGTTGGGGTGCGCATGACTTTGGTGGGACTAACCCCCGTACCACCCAGCACTGAATAAACATACCTACCTACTTCACAATCTTACTGATTGTGGAGTCTGCTTTCCGCAAGTCAGATAAAGGTGATTCCCTAAGACTTATCAAGTGCTGCACATCAGTATAGTAAAATAATGACAAAAATATTACCAGAAACAGCCATAGTATCACTGATCCACGCAACTGAAAATATCCAGTCCTTATGTCCATCCTAAAAGGAAAAAAAAAAAGTCAGATTAGCTGTGCCATTATACTCTTGAGCAGTCTCTCAAAGCAGACAAGTATTCTCCACTTTGAATTTTAGTACAAGCACAAAAAGGACAGACGTATGTTAGAAACATTATACAGGTGAAATTCCAGTATCAGTCCGGAGCAGTTTAAGTATCCAGCAGCAATTTTAACTTTTTTGTCAGTTTGATTAAACTAAGTGTATAATTAATATATATATTGTGTATATATATGTATATATACATACATATATATGTGTATATATGTATGCATAATTAATATATATTAATTATATTAATATATCTGAGAGGGTGGTCGCACACTGGAACAGGCTCCCCAGCAAAGTAGTCACTGCACCAAGTCTGTCTGAATTTAAGAAGCGACTGGACTATGCACTTAGTCACATGGTCTAAAATTTTGGGTAGACCTGTGCAGTGCCAGGAGTTGGACTTGATGATCCTTATGGGTCCCTTCCAAGTCGGGATATTCTATGATTCTATGAATAGTTAGAGAGCAATTAAGTGATGGAAAAACAGGTCTTAAACCAAAGACAAATTGACCTTAAATCTAAGTGCTTAGAATTTCCATTTTGAAAGCAGTGTTTTTTGCAGAATAGTCACACGCTTCCTCAGAGACATGTCCTTACTATAAATGGTAACTAAAACATTATGTTTGCAATTGATAAGCTATAGAATAATTTTTCAAGACTACTACTTCAAGTACCTTTTCCCCTGGGGGGGATCCCTAAACCTGCAGTTCTGTTTGAAAAGCTGCAGGTACAGCAGCATGCTAGTGAACAGCAAGTCATGTAGATCTTCAGAGTCAAGCCTTTTCAGCAGTAGCAGATAGCCAGCTGCAGAACTCTGACCTCTGCTGTTGTCAGTAACATCTACATGAAGGCCTGAGTCAAAAGGAAGGAGAAATATTTAAGGCATCTTGTCAAGAAAGACCACTTCATCGGGAATGTTTTAAACGTTTCAGGAATTCTTCACTCTTCACCACAAGACTCCCAAATCTAACCTCACTCTGACCTTAGGCACTTCAAAGTAGTAATTCTTTTAAGTGACAGAATAAACCTTCCCCAAATATTCCCACTTACATCTCCCACACAGACAGGATCAAGTGTAGGCAGACGATAAATTGCAAGACTGTTGGGGTTGTCTCCACCTGTGGCCAGAAGGGTCCTTGAGGGGTTGAGCTCAATGGCGTGAATACCACAGCCCTGTTGGTTCACCATGCCAGGTTCACGGTCTTTCAGAATAGGAATCTTGGTAATTTGACCAGTCTGGACATCTACCACAAATAACTGGGAAAAAAACAAAAAACAAACAGAAGATGCAAGTCATTGCTGAACAAAGATCAGAAAAACAAGATGATCAAAGATGCACTCTATTATGAATTACTCTTTCTCCACAAATCCTGCAAGTATGACTGAAAAAAAAAAAGTATAAATTAATTCTTAAAATTAGTGAACTGACTTAATTACAGAGGGGTTTATTTCAATGATCCCATTTGGTTTTGAATGCAATGGAAGAGAAAGGAGAGAATTGTCATGGCATGTTTCCCATTTAACCAAACATTCAAATTTGAAGTTTATTGCCCTGTTTGTTACTTTGACAAAACAAAATTGTTTTCCAGTTTCTCTTAACACCAGGGAGAAAGACAGACCCACCTTCAAACAGTGAGTAAGCCCAAGAGTACTTCGCCCAAGTCTCCTGCAGCCCAGATAAGAATACTTATCATTAAGTTTTGGCTTTGACAAAGTGATACCTTATAAGTTTATTTAATTAGAGTTTATTTTCTGGTGTAGTGGGTTTACGTGGCAAGGTTTTGGTAGCAGGGGGCCATAGGGGTGGCTTCTGTGAGAAGAAGCTGCCCCATGTCAGGTAAGGGCCCCACTGCTGACCAAAGCCGAGCCAGTAAGTGATGTTTGTGCCTCTGTGAGAGCATATTTAAGGGGAAACAAACAAACAAAAAAACAAACAAAACCTGCTGCTACACAGCAGCTGGGAGAGTGTTCCGGAGCAGAAGTTCCCTGCGGCCTGTGGTGAGGACCATGGTGAAGCAGGCTGTCCCCCTGCAGCCCATGGAGTACCACGGTGGAGCAGGGTTCCACGCTACAGCCCATGGAGGAGACCATGTTGGAGTAGGTGGACCTGCACCGACGGAGGCTGCGGTCTGTGGAGGACCCCCACCAGAGCAGATTCCGGGCCAGACCCGTGGCCCATGGAGAGGAGCCCACACAGGAGCAGGTGACCTGGCAGAAGCTGCTGCCCGTGGGGGACACAGGTTGGAGAAGTGTGCTCCTGAGGGATGGACCCCGTGGTACGGACCCATATCTGGAAGTTCTGGAAGAGCTGCTGCCTGTGGGAAGCCCATACAGGATCAGTTTGGGAAGGACTGCATCCCATGGGAGGAACCCCATGTGGAGCAGGGGAAGAGAGTGACTGAGAAGGAGCGGTGGAGACGAAGCGCAGCCCCCTTTCCCCCATTCCCCTGCGCCGCTCAAGGGGAGGAGGTGGAAGAGGGCGGATGGGGGGAAGGCGTTTTTGGTTTCTGTCCTTTGTTTCTTGCTTCTCTAACTTATTAGTAATAGACAATAAATCTTACTATCTCCCTACTCTGAGTTTTGCCTGTCACGATAATTGTTGAGCGATCTCCCCATTCTTATCTCAACCCTTGAGCCCTCTGCATTGTATTTTCTCCCCCTTTCCCTTTCAGGACGGGTGTGGCATAAGACCACATGGACACCAGGGTTCTTTCAGGATCAGTAACTTCTACTACTTTATTGATGACATAACTTCAACTCTCTCCTATTGAGGACAGGCTCCCTTCTTATACCATTATACTTCTTATACCTCTACAACAGTACTTTTCCACCAACTATTCATTGGTCAATAACTCTGCCCAGCAACAGCAAACACAAAGCAACTTCCATGTCTTAACGACTGGAGAACAAGCAGTACATAGTTTTTGGGAAAAATATCTTTAGTTTCAAAAGTAGATATCTCACCACTTCTACTTTTTCACCAGGTACTCCAAACAACATCTCATATGGTGAAACTCCTACATCTTTTCTAGAAGCAGTTTGAATTCTGAGAAGTGCTAAAGGTAAACACTTTGTCCAGGGAGGCTTAGTCTCTGAAACCAGTTTTGACAGATCTTTCTTTAATGTCTGATTCATTCACTCCACTTTCCCAGAGGAGGAAGGATGCCATGGGGTATGAAACTCCCATTTTATTCCTAAGGTTCTCATTAATCCTTGTAAAACAGATGAAGTAAAATTACTTCCTTTATCTAAGTCTATATTTTCAACAACCCCATATCTAGGGATTATTTGTTCCAGGATTATCTTTATTGCCACACTAGCTGTTGCTGTTACTGAAGGAAAAGCTTCTACCCATCCTGACAAATGGTCAATTAATACCAGCAAGTACTTAAATCTACCTACTTCAGGTAACTCAGTGAAGTCTACCTGTATCCTTTGGAGAAGTCAAATCCCTGGCTCCCGTCCCCCTCTAGGTGGGTTACCTTTTTATTTACCTTTTGACATATGGTACATCCTCTGCATATTTGTTTCACTGAAGTGTATATTCCTACACAGACATACTTTCTTAGCGCAACATCACACATTGCTTGCACCTCCCGATGACTCTTGATGTAAAACAATTAATATTTGCCTCTTTGGTGCTTTATTCATCATTTCTCTCCCATCAGGGAGTATCCATTTTCCTTCAGACTTCGTGGCTCCTGATTCCTTAAAAATATCTTTCTCTTAAAACTTTTTAGTTCTTTCTTAGTTTTCAACAATTCCCTGAATCCTCTCTGGATTTATTCTTCATTTTCCTTCCGACATTAGATGCCTTATATACTCGACTTCTTTTTTCTGCATCTTGAGAGGAGGCTGAAAGAATTTTAGTAGATAAGACAGGTAAGGGACATGTACTATATCTTCCGCTACCTATTGTGCAAAGAAATTGAGGCAGGAAATTCTGGGATTCCTCACGAAAAACAGTTCCTGACAGAAAACAGGAAACATTTCAAGAACCAACTCAAACCGAATCTGCAGTTTAAGCAGAAGCTGAGAAGCTTATGAATCTGCGCTGAGATGAGGGATCAACCAGTGGTGACGAGGAAGACTCACTAATCTTCATCCCCATGACCCTCAGCGACCAGTACCAGAAAACACTGCGCAAGCGTGGATAGGAGGAATCTATGAAAATGACTCTCTGGAACAAAGCAGGGATAGGTCATGCATATGTATAGGCGTCTTGAGAAACTTCATGCATATGTAACTCTTCACCACATATAGCCGAGGCAACTGCCGCGTTGGGGTGCACACGACTTTGGTGGGACTACCCCCAGTGCCAGCCAGTGCTGAATAAACATACCTACATTACAATCTTACTGATTGTGGAGTTTGCTTTCCGCACATCAGTTTGGCAAGCCAGCCAGGAGACGCTCTGCTCAGCTGTGGGATTGCCTGCGGAGCAGGTGCCCCTAGGTGCACCCTGAGTATTTTCCTCGGAGGGGACTCCACTCTCAGCCGCTCACTGAAGAAGTAGACAAGGACCTCCTGAAGCTGCAGATAAATGGTATGTTTTACAGTACAGGAAGGGCCTGTAAGTCATATGCATGGCTGGGGCAGCTGGTAAATTGTGCAGAGATATCTGGAGTGCAGCATAGTCCCCATATGGGAGGAGGGTACCCTACAGGCTGACCGATAGAGCAGTCAAGGGAGATTTGGTGACCGACAGAGTGGTCAAGGGGCATTTGCTGACCGATAGAGTGGTTGCTAGCGATCTTGGGAGTAGATCGAGCAAATCCGAGCTTACTGCTGCATCCCAGTTTTGGGAGCCAGGACGGACCTGCTAATGACTATAAGAAGCAGAAGAAGGGTAAGCGGGCCTCTCAAAATTGTGATTTATTGGAGTGTTAATAATTGAATGTCTTATTTGTGGATGTCTGGGTATCTCATGTTGAAAGCATCTGTGTAAGTGTATGCGTTTGAAACAAAGAATCGTTGTGGAGTGAGTCACTCCACAAAGAACACAGTCAGAAACCATACTTGTTTGGTTGGTTATCATTCTAAATTATATATTCTTGTAGTATGAACGAGAAGTGCAAGGGGCCGCTCTGTGTGATTGCGTGATTGTGCTGTGAGTGAGACGCAGCATCGCTGTGAAGCGAGTGCGAAGTTCCAATACACGGTTCCGTATTCTCCACGAGGGGAATGGCCGGAGGCGAACGAAGTGCTGTTTTATCCAAGTTTTGGTTGGTGATGCCCAATACATGGGCCCGGTGGTGTATCTTGTAATCCTATTTTGTTCTTAAATGTTTTGAGTGTAACAAGGAGGAAGGCGGGAGCATTATCTTAGCATGTCCAAAACTGGACATGCATTTAGCTAAGGAAGGGGGACTATGTACAGTAATAAATCAGACTTGTGTATATATAAAAAAGCAAAAACAGATAGAGACAGATTTGGGAAAAATTTGTGGGAAAAAAAAAATCCTACATGCAGTAGCTCAGGATGATTCCTCTTGGGGAATTCCCCCTTGGGGGATTAGAGATTTGTTAGAAAAATCAACTTCCTGGCTACCGAATTTAACTTGGCTGAAACAGCTATTTGTCACAATAATCATAGTCGTAATTTGTCCATTGCACCCTGCAATGGACAGTACTCATTCTGTTAGTACTGTTAGTATCAAGGAAGGCAAAATTCTCAATATTCTCAATATCTCTTCTACCTTGTTCTAATTTTTACCAGAGCCTAGACTATGCTCCTTATTTTCTTATTCTCAGATAGCGGATGTCCTCTTGATCATTCCCCTTTCTTCCCCTGTAAACAACATACTTAGTACTGCCAAGCACTTCACCATGCAAGGGGTATCGTACACCAGATTTCCCGAGACTCTTCCTTTCTCTCTCTTATCTCATGCTTCATCCATCTACAGACGGGCCCCTTGCAGATCTACAGAACCACAGGTCAAGACTCCACACTTGCTTCGTACAAAAGTACATCTCAATCACACATCACACAGAGTCTCACCCGACCCCCAAGGCAATACTTAATATTTCTTACCTTGGTCTGTGCACAGAGTTACTGGGTCAATTCTTAAAAAACAGAGTGCCTACCTTCTTCCTTTCCCTAATATTTCATGGATCCTGCCTCTTTAATCAGCCTTGAGCCCTCTGATAGCTCTCCGCAGAACCGCCACTGTCGATGCACAGGACCGCTGAAATCAGCGGGACATGCCTTCCTGTTGCTGCGGCGGTGAGGCTCCCCGGCAGGTGACAGGATCCCGGATGAGCCCCCAAATTGTGAGAAACACTATGTAGCCAATAACTTAGGCTCAGACGAGGATCTCAGTGAAGTTGCATTTTTATTCGTGATTGCAATGGTGGACATCCCACAAGCAGAAGCGCGCCTACTAGTCACATAGTACAGTTTATATACTTTGTTTCTCAACAACCGGGACCCTCCCGTTTCCCCATTGACTGGGTAGCCCAGGTTCACAACCTATCTGACGTTTCACAGATAATACATGGCTTTCAGTTACCAGACTGTTATTTTTTAAAATTTCTTTTGACTTTTTTAACCTGTGAGGTGGTAATGTTTCTTCCCTTATCTGGCTTGACTTGACACCATGAATTTCACCTAATTTGCACTAGGGAGTCTGGTTGTCTGCATTTTACAAGGTTGTCTGTTAAGCTTTGTCATCACTGCAAGCATATCTCAATACCACATCCCTTCCCTCCAAACAATATAACTCTAAACAATGTAACAACTCTAGAAAAAAACACCTCTTTCTTACACGGTCACCTGCACCCAGTAAATGTTTTTCTGTTGAATATTTATTTAGTACTTGTCTTTCTTCCCCCTCCTGCCCCCCATACATTGGGCATTCCCAAGAAGCAGCATGTCTGGTACTTCCTGTGCTTATGTTACCAATTCTGGTGCAAAAAAAACAACATTTTTGTTCCCACAACTGAGAAGGTGGCTGGGCACTGGGACACGCTCCACGGGGAAGCGGTCATGGTGAGAGAGGGAGTTAAGAGAATCCTAGTAGACAGAATGCTGACTAATGAATACCTAGATTATTGTATTAAAAACAGATGCTGCTTAATGTCTTTGCTTACTACTGTGCAAATCAACTGAAACAAGGAGTCTTGGGGCCTCTCACAAAGGATGGTTACCGATAAAAACAGAGATCCTGTCTCAAGAACAGGCTGAGACCGACCCTGTGGTTTGGACAAGAGCCAAGAGCAGCTGAGTCTGCACAAAGGCAGGGGGTCAACTAGTGGTGATGAAGAAGAGTTATCAGCCTTCATCCCCACGACCCCCGGAGACCACCACCAGGAGACACTATGCAAGCGCAGATGGGAGGAGTTTATGGAAATGACTTCTTGGAGATAATTTTAATATGAAGCCAGGATAGGTCATGCATATGTATACACACATTGGGAAACTTCATGCATATGTAACTCTTTACTGCATATAACCAAGGCGAGTTCACAGAATCACAGAATCATCTAGGTTGGAAGAGACCTCCAAGATCACCTAGTCCAACCTCTGACCTAACACTAACCAGTCCTCCACTAAACCATATCACTAAGCTCTACATCTAAACGTCTTTTAAAGACCTACAGGTGACTCCACCACTTCCCTGGGCAGCCCATTCCAATGCTTAACAACCTTTTCGGTAAATCATTTTTTCCTAAGATCCAACCTAAACCTCCCCTGTTGCAACTTTAGTCCATTCCCCCTCATCATATCACCGGGCACATGGGAGAATAGACCAACCCCCACCTCACTGCAGCCTCCTTTAAAGTACCTGTAGAGTGTGAAAAGGTCACCCTTGAGCCTCCTCTTCTCCAGACTGAACAACCCCAGCTCCCTCAGCCACTCCTCGTAAGTCTTGTAAGAGAACTGGCTCTAGTACTGAGCCCTGGGGAACGCCACTAGTGACCGGCCTCCAGCTGGATTTGACTCCTTTCACCACAACTCTTTGGGCCCAGCTATCCAGCCAGTTTCTAAACTAATGAAGCATACGCCAGTCCAAGCCAAGAGCAGCCAGTTTCTTGAGGAGAATGCTGTGGGAGACGGTGTCAAAAGCCTTGCTGAAGTCAAGGTAGACCACATCCACAGCCTTTCCCTCATCCACCCAGCGCGTCACTTTGTCATAGAAGGAGATCAGGTTCGTCAAGCAGGACCTGCCTTTCATAAACCCATGCTGACTGGGCCTGATCACCTGGTTGCCCTGCACGTGCTGCGTGATGACACTCAAGATAATCTGCTCCACGAGCTTCCCTGGCACTGAGGTCAAACTGACAGGCCTATAGTTCCTTGGGTCTGCCTTCCGGCCCTTCTTGTAGATGGGCATCACGTTTGCTAGCCGCCAGTCAACTGGGACCTCCCCCGATAGCCAGGACTGCTGATAAATGATGGTAAGCAGCTTGGCCAGCTCCTCCGCCAGTTCTCTCAGTACCCTTGGGTGGATCCCATCCGGCGCCATCGACTTGCGTACATCGGAGTGCTGTAGCAGGTCACCAACCAGTTCTTCGTGGATAGTGAGGGCCACATCCTGCTCCCCATCCCCTTCCACCAGCTCAGGGTACTGGGTATCCAGAGAACAACAGGTATTGCCACTAAAGACTGAGGCAAAGAAGGCATTGAGCACCTCCGCCTTTTCCTCAACTCTTGTAACTAAGTTTCCCCCCGCATCCAGTAAAGGATGGAGATTCTCCTTAGTCCTCCATTTTGCGTTGATGTATTTGTAAAAAGATTTTTTGTTATCTTTAACGGCAGTAGCCAGATTGAGCTCCAGATGAGCTTTGGCCTTTCTAATTTTGTCCCTGCACAGCCTCGCAACATCCTTATAGTCCTCCTCAGTGGCCCGCCCTTTTTTCCAAAGATTATAAACCCTCTTTTTTTCTCTTAATCTCAAGATGCAACTCTTTGTTGAGCCAGGCCGGTCTTCTTTCACGCCGGCTCGTCTTTGGGCACGTGGGGATGGACCGATCCTGTGCCATTAAGCAGTACAACAGTCAGGAATGATGGGGACCTGGGGCATCTACCCCAGCAGGTCCACTGGTTGAAATAAAGCTAGGGAACAAAGGGAGAGGCTTGAATTTTTTGTTGGTTAAGGGAGCTTCTTTCTCTGTGTTAATTCAAAAATTGACTCTGGAAAAGCGCTGAGTCTGTAAATGTAATAGGAGCAATTGGCAAACAGGAAAAGGCATTTTTTTGCAATGCTTGAAATTTAAATTGGGAAAAATGATTGGAATTCATCAATTTTTATACTTACACAATTTGCCAAGGTCCTTCTTAGGAAGGGACTTGCTGGAAAAACTGGATGCAAAAATTTCTTTTGAACAAGGAAAACTGGAAATAACCTTTTGACAAAATTAGAGAACAGTCACGTTTGGTTCATGGTACTAGATTGAAAGGATGCCTTTTTCTGCCTGCCCGTGG
Organism: Netta rufina; assembly: GCF_964035555.1. Taxonomy (NCBI): domain Eukaryota; kingdom Metazoa; phylum Chordata; class Aves; order Anseriformes; family Anatidae; genus Netta; species Netta rufina. The sequence continues at coordinate 3,729,489 of NC_140139.1, read as the reverse complement.
CAACTGAAAGCCAGAAACTCTTTTCCTTTGAATGGGAAAATCCTAATAGAGGATGGAAAACTCAGCTTACTTGGACTGTGTTACCACAGGGGTTCAAGAATATCCCTGTGTTATATATGGAGTGGTAATTCATGTCCAGAAAATGGTTGATATTAATAAAGAAGGGTGAGATTTGGGAGTGTGGCCATGGGGTTCGGAAAGCCCCGTGGTTGATGATAACATCAGACTCTTAACGATGAGGCCATCAGGAATGTAAAAGAGTTTAGAGGGAACAAAGAAGGGTGATTCAGGAGACTCCACACAGTCCCAGGTTTCTTGTTCTCCAGCCGTTAAGGCGTGGAAGTTTCTGTGTGTTTGCTGTTGTTGTTATATTCAAACTTGTTTGACCAATGAAAAGTTGTTTCGAAAAGGACTGCCGTGGAGAGAAGGGTATAAGAGGGGAACCTGCCCTCAAGATAAAGAAAAAAAAAGGCAACACGATGAAGTTATGTCATCAATAAAGAAGCAAAAAGAAGGAATAAAAAGGAACAGGCTAGCAGAACGGTGTCCAGGATGGGAACAGGCACATTGATCACCTTATGAAGATAGGTTTTGATATTGTATAGACTCACTTTAGGATAGAATAAATCTTGTGGTTAAAAATTAATGAGAACAAAATATACGACATCTTGTTATCTGTCGACCTTCTGTTATGTTGAAGCATCTTGTTAATTGAAACATCCCGTTATCTGTCGACCCTCAGTCAGGCTGAGACTTGAGATAACTTGAGTCAACCTTCTGTTATGTCTTGTTAACTGAGACATCCCCGTTATCTGCCAACCCTCAGTTAGGCCGAAAGCCAACTCAGCTTGGAAAACAACTGATTCATCCTACCTGGCATTTTTTAAGCAAAAGGTGAAAAGTGCATCACGAGATCCCAAAGACCACTGCCCACATCCTGAAGACCCCGGCCCACAATTCTTGGAAGGCTTTGCACAAGCGCAAGGACTGATAAGCTAATTAGCATACGAAGCGAGAGTAGGCGGGTTTAAGTAATGAATATGTATAGGCGTTAATAGAATTCCCTTGGGAGAATAGAATTTTCCCTTGGGAGGCGGTTCTGAAGGGCAGAGGAGTCCAGGAAGGCTGGGCGCTCTTCAAGAGGGAAATCTTAATGGTGCAGGAACGGTCTGTCCCCACGTGCCCAAAGACGAGCTGGCGGGGAAGAAGACCAGCCTGGCTCAACAGAGAATTGTGGCTTGAGCTTAGGAGAAAAAAGAGGGTTTATAATCTTTGGAAAAGTGGGCAGGCCACTAGGGAGGACTATAAGGATGTTGCGAGGCTGTGCAGGGACAAAATTAGGAAGGTCAAAGCTCATCTGGAGCTCAATCTGGCTACTGCCATTAAAGATAAAAAAATATGTTTTTATAAATACATCAGCACAAAAAAGGAGGACTAAGGAGAATCTCCATCCTTTACTGGATGCGGGGGGAAACTTAGTTACAAGAGATGAGGAAAACGCGGAGGTGCTCAATGCCTTCGTTGCCTCAGTCTTTAGCGGCAATACCTGTTGTTCTCTGGATACCCAGTACCCTGAGCTGGTGGAAGGGGATGGGGAGCAGGATGTGGCCCTCACTATCCACGAAGAACTGGTTGGTGACCTGCTACGGCACTTGGATGTGCTCAAGTCGATGGCGCCGGATGGGATCCACCCAAGGGTACTGAGAGAACTGGCGGAGGAGCTGGCCAAGCTGCTTACCATCATTTATCAACAGTCCTGGCTATCAGGGGAGGTCCCAGTTGACTGGTGGCTAGCAAACGTGATGCCCATCTACAAGAAGGGCCAGAGGGCTGACCCGGGAAACTACAGGCCTGTCAGTTTGACCTCAGTGCCAGGGAAGCTCATGGAGCAGATTATCTTGAGTGTCATCACGCAGCACGTGCAGGGCAACCAGGTGATCAGGCCCAGTCAGCATGGGTTTATGAAAGGCAGGTCCTGCTTGACGAACCTGATCTCCTTCTATGACAAAGTGACGCGCTGGGTGGATTATTTGGAATAATCGGTAAAGGAAATTATCTGGGACAACAGTGGTAAATTGATTTTTTCAGAACTCCCTAGGAAAGGGGGGTATTGTTATTTACTGGTTCTGACTGACACGTTTTCAGGATGGCCCGAAGCTTTTCCTTGTCGAACAAACAAAGCAAGTGTTATAAATGATGAGAACTGATCTAAATGAGTTATAAATGAGTTATGAGAACTGCTTTGTATCAAAATTGCCTAGCTTTGGATTATTTACTAGCACAAGAAGGAGAAATCTGTGGAAAATTTAGCTTTAGTAATTGCTGTTTAAAGATTGATGAAAAGGGTGTTTCTTCCTAGTAGCTGATAGAATGTTATGTTCTGGTTTAGGATGAGAAGAATGCTAATAATATGCTGATGTTTTAATTGTTACAGAGCAGTGCTTACACCAAGCCAAGGATGTTTCAGCTTCTCACTGTCCTGCCAGCAGGCAGGCTGGGAGGAGGGCCGGACTGATCGGGGTTAGGCTGGGCATCGCACAGCAGGTGGTGAGCAATTGCATTGTGCATCACTTGTTTTGTACACATTATTACTAGTAGTAATATTATTATCATTATTATTATTATTGTTTTTATTTTCTTGTTTTTATCTCAACTCACAGGCTTCAATTTCCCATTTCTCTCTCCCATCCCAGAGAAGGAAGGGGGGAGGTGAGCGAGCGAGCACAAACCTAGAAGGATATGGAATGGGATTTATTTTCATGGCAGCCTGGTGGACCATGGGTTAAAAGGGTGTTATTTTTATTGTTATGTGGTGTAATGATGTTATTGTTTATACCTTGCATGATACCTTGCCTTACATTATTAATACACCGGGTGATAAATAGTACATTGGTAATAACTTCATTAAAAAAGGAAGGGGATATGTCAATTATGATGCTTAAGAATTGGACCCTCCAAGAACGGACTGATGAAATCCAGTTATTAACAACAGAAGAGACACGAATTGTTGATATTAAAAAGAAGATAAGGGATTGTTAGGAATGTTTTAACAATTCGTGTCCATAAAGAACAGTCCTGTCTGCCTCTGGGTCCTGCACTGGCAATTTAATTCTTGAACCACAGATGCAGTGTGTCCCAGTCTCCCCCTCATTCTAGTCAATTTATCAAGTCTTCAGAAAATACTCCTCAAATTTATGGACCTGTTTGCTTTTGTTATTCCGGACTTCTATTTCTAACAGTTACAGCCTTTTTTCTGTCTTCTTCGAGATTAACTTAACACTGCTATAGGTGTGACTGTCCCTGTGAATGGCTGGTGAAGAATGTTTTAATTACTGGTGAAGTGTCAATAAGAAAGCTATTTGTGTTTGTATGAAGTCTTTGATGTCTGGGGGTTTCAGAACAACTGATAACAACTAGTGACTGTTATGGGATACTATGCAGGCCTCTGATATCTGGCCAGGTGGCCAAGAGATTAAGAAGAAGAAAAAAGAAGCTGAAGGACGGCTGGGAGACAAGACCTGCAGAAAATGTTCTATAAACTTGGTACGGTGCCAAAGGAGTACAAAGGGGAAGGACGAGAAAAAAACTTGGAGAGGAAGACTACGAGCCTTCAGCATGAAAGACCCCTAGAGACCCCCAGAGGAGACTGATGCGCATGCTCCAGTAGGAGGGACTGGACCCCAGAAGCTAATTATAATAACCTGTTTTTTTTTAGAAGTAGTAATGAATATGTATTAGTCTAGGAGCATAAAAATCAGCTACTTGATGTAACTGGTGTGCGTCCTGGTGGAGCGGAGACTCCCGGTGCACCCAGCGCTGTTTGCTTACCTCTATTCTTTTATATTCTTTTAATAAATCCTATTTTTTTATTTAATCCTATTTTGAAGATTGAGCCATTTCTAACACCCTCAATACCTTGCCATGCACATTTGTCAAGGAGGCTAACATGGACATTCATTGTAACAATTTCCAATTCCAAACAATTGGCCTCCAACTGGACTTGACTCCATTTACCACGACTCTTTGAGCCCGGCTATTCAGCCAGTTTGTAACCCAACGAAGCGTGCGCCAGTCCAAGCCAAGTGTTGTTAAATGAAATAATACCATGCTTTGGGATTCCAGTAGCAATGTCTTCTGATAGAGGTTCACATTTTTGTGCACAAGTGGTACAACAGAAAAGTAAGATTCTAAAGATAGATTGGCAACTGCATACTCCTTATAGACCGCAGACAAGTGGATAGGTAGAAAAAATGAACCATTTAATTAAACAACAAATAGCTGAAATCGGACAAGAAGCTAATTTGTCATGGCCTCAATCCCTCCCTTTAGCATTACTTAGAATCAGAGTTAAACCTAGAGTAAAAGAGAATTTGAGCCCCTTTGAAATCTTATATGGAAGGCCATATCAATTTCTATTTAGTGGAGAGGATCTAATGCAGCTGGGATCAGAATATTTATATACTTATATAACCGAACTTCAAAAACAATTAAATAAAGTACATAAATTTGTGTTAGGGACCAGGGCTAGAGGGTTGGATCAACCAATCCACCCCTTTAAGCCTGGGGAATATATATATATAAAGACTTTTTCAGGACAACCCCTAGAGGAAAAATGGAATGGACCATATCAAATGTTGCTGACAACTCACACTGCTATCAAGATTAGAGAACAAGCCTCTTGGATCCACTATTCCCGAGTGAAGAAAGCTCCAGAAGCCCCCTGGAAAGTAACGCCAGGTGACGATGAACTGAAACTAAAGCTTAGTCGAACAAAATGAGGACATTACGGTCGGGAGTATTTGGTAATACAGAATCACAGAATCACAGAATTTCTAGGTTGGAAGAGACCTCAAGATCATCGAGCCCAACCTCTGACCTAAAGTAAAACTGTTAATAAACTGATTTCCAAAAATGGCCAACGAGAAGGCTGTATTCGCCCAGGTAAATTGGACTACAACAAACTAATAATAGATGCACTTAGTATGGTTCAAGATAATGTATCCTTAGTATGTATCTCTTAGTTGTATGCAAGCACAGTTATGGTTGCAGGCAACGGCTGCCTTGATCATTAGGGAAGGAAGTGAAGACATTTTTCCAGCTGAAGTCCGAAAGACTGTTTGGGACAATGCCAATGATTTTGAGAAGAAGTTCCAGACCTTGTGGACCCTGGTAAATTTTACTTATAATCCCATTGTTAACATGGCTACTGCCTTCGTGCTTACTATACGTAATGCCACAGTTTATGTTATCCACCCCATCATTGCACTAGGATTAAACCATGAGGAGACAGTGCTCTATCCTTCGGAGCATAGAACATGGGCACGGATGGAGAATGGGAAATGGCAGTCTGTAAATCTAGAATCATGTGTTACCCGGGAACAACAAGGATTTATTTGTGAAAGCAATACAATTGATGCTCAGGATGTATGTTTTGACACGGAGCAAGTTGTCTGCCACCTTGAAATTCATCCAAATACTAGTCAAAAGACTGTGCTTGTATATATATTTGTCAAGGCTGTGTGTGTTTAAGAACTGCTTGTGATTTTGTAGAAGTAGACAAGGAGAACATAATTCTCCCTAGCAAAAATCATTCTAACTTTTGTATTTGTAACTTTGTTAGAATCGTCGGGTGTGATTTTCTATATTTGGCACCAGTGGTATCCCACCAGCTGATCAAGTCTAACAACTAATCACTGTCCATCATGATACAAAGGAAATAAGCAGAGTTTTGCAAAGAGTAAAACAAGACACAAGTCACAACTGGTGGGATAAATTCTTTGGATGGTCGCCAAATGCAACTGGGATTTTGAACACATTGAGTTACCCAATTATTGTTTTATTGATATTAGTTGGTATAAGTTTAATATTGTCTTTTGTATTACTTGTTTGGAATTGGAAATTGTTACAATGAATGTCCATGTTAGCCTCCTTGACAAATGTGCATGGCAAGGTATTGAGGGGTACATATCATAAAGACTGGGAAGAAAAATTTTCGTATTAAGTAAAAGAATTTACTAGATTTTCCAGAAAAGGGGGGAATGATATTGTATAAACTCACTTTAGGATAGAATAAATCTTGTGGTTAAAAATTAATGAGAACAAAATAGATGACATCTTGTTATCTGTCGACCTTCTGTTATGTTGAAGCATCTTGTTAATTGAAACATCCTGTTATCTGTCGACCCTCAGTTAGGCTGAAAGCCAACTCAGCTTGGAAAACAACTGATTCAGCCAACCTGGCATTTTTTAAGCAAAAGGTGAAAAGTGCATCACGAGGAAGATCTACGGTCTTCCTCCCAAAGACCACTGCCCACATCCCAAAGACCCCGGCCCACAATTCTTGGAAGGCTTTGCGCAAGGACTGATAAGCTAATTAGCATACGAAGCGAGAGTAGGTGGGTTTAGGTAATGAATATGTATAGGCGTTAATAGAATATTCATCGTTTTGCTGTATAAATATGAGATGGTTTGTTACTTCGAACATGCACGATTGGTGGAGAGATCCCCCATGCATCCAGCGCTGCAATAAAGAATATACCACTTAAGGAAATTTCGGCTTCAATCTTTAAACCAGTTTGGACAGACTTAGCAAACTGCTCAGAGAATCTCGTACAGAAAGTCGCTGGAAATGGGCGCACTGGAGATGGGAAGAAGCTCAAGCTGAGAGAAGCAAACCCGCGCACACAACTGCCTCTCACTGGTAAGCAGCTGCGCATTATGGGGAATCATACGTCCTTAGAAACAAAGACTGTCCTGGTAACCTTACAGCTTATTCTCCTTATTAACAATCAGACAGTTTATGATCCTGAAACATGGGACCAAATTGAGGTCAAGGTGTGGGACTCTGCAAATAAAAACGACAAGGTTGCAGCGGGATTGCTCGGCACCTGGCGAGCAGTCTCTGAGGCCTTAAAAAGCCATGTGGGACCACAGTCAGAAACGTGTGGTTTGCCAGACAGTGAGGGAGCTGTGGGCTTGTCCACCGATCCTTCTGCTACACCATCGGCCCCTCTGCTGCTACTGCCATCGAAGGCTTTTGCTGTTATGCCCCCTGGTGACCTGGACATGCCTTTTGACCCAGGCCCTATTGGCCTTGAAAAGGAGATGGATATGCTTTTCTTCGATCCGGGAAGAACGGGATACATAAGGCCTGAAGACCGAGTTGCTTGACAACTTAAAGCAAGACATATTGTTCAAAAGGAATGGAAAATGGAGACTGTTAAGTCATGGAACTTAAAGGCTTGTTTGTTACCTTTCCTGATTGTACGTATGTATAGGCATACTCGTGTTTAGTATGTAAAGCAATGTTCTGTATATTTAGAATGTTTGATGTTTGTGTGTGCGTGATGGTGGAGCATAGACTCCCCGCTCACCCAGTGCTGTTTACTTGCCTTTTATACCTTTTATACCTTTTATAAATATTCCTTTTATAAATATTACTAAATTCAGATTGAGTTGAGACTTCATTTATAACACCTGGAATATAGAAACAATAGCCCTGTAATAATACAATATTTGGGAAACAACTATCCTGTGACCTTGAAGCTTGAAAGACCAAACAGGAAATGAGGACACTGTTGCAATACACACAAATGATAGCTACTAAAGAAGAAAAGAAATGTGTAGCATTGACTATTATTTTACTAAATTTTTTTTCGGCACTAATACTGTGAACCCAGCCTCTTTCCTGAGTAACAGAGTTTCCAGATCACCCATTCATGATTGCATCAAGACCATGGACACAGTATACTCCAGCTGACCAGAATTAAAAGATGTACCCCTAGAAGATGCGGAGGATTGGCATTTAGATGGCAGCAGCTTCATCTGCCAGAAAATTTGATGAATTGATGAGCATCAATACATCCTGAGCATCAATTGTATTGCTTTCACAAATAAATCCTTGTTGTTCCCGGGTAACACATGATTCTAGATTTACAGACTGCCATTTCCCATTCTCCATCCGTGCCCATGTTCTATGCTCCGAAGGATAGAGCACTGTCTCCTCATGGTTTAATCCTAGTGCAATGATGGGGTGGATAACATAAACTGTGGCATTACGTATAGTAAGCACGAAGGCAGTAGCCATGTTAACAATGGGATCATAAGTAAAATTTACCAGGGTCCACAAGGTCTGGAACTTCTTCTCAAAATCATTGGCATTGTCCCAAACAGTCTTTCGGACTTCAGCTGGAAAAATGTCTTCACTTCCTTCCCTAATGATCAAGGCAGCCGTTGCCTGCAACCATAACTGTGCTTGCATACAACTAAGAGCTAAGGATACATTATCTTGAACCATACTAAGTGCATCTATCATTAGTTTGTGGTCTTGGTCTTCTGCATTTTCCCATCTCGGTAACACCTTTGAAACTTGCCATTGGCTAGTTCCCAATGCCAATAAGGAAGATTGTGGGGGTTGTTTTAGTTTTGTCAAATCACTTGTTGCTGTGGCTAGCTTATTCATTAATATTTCTGAATCAATTCCATTTAAAACTCCTAACCCTGTTCCTAGCCTTCCAGTTAAGTCTCTTTGTGTCCTGCCCCTGAAGTGTGCTTGCTTTTGTGACCATATTGTCCAGTCTTCAAATTATGTCTTTAGGAAAGGAGAACAGGCTGGTTGAACTGCCGAGATGTTAATTTGTATTAGCAATTCAACACGCTTGAGTGACCATTTTGGATTAAATTGCTGTTGGCCTGTGTTCCTTACTACATATGGGCCTGTTTCATAAATTTTGGGTTCCAGTTTGATTGGAGGTGGGGCATGGGTTGTAGAGGGTCTCACTGTTGTAGGAAGTGCCGAATATGAGGCCCTCACCCTTCTTGACTTTGAACTTTTGGCCATTATTAGTCCAAAAACAGCTGATTACTACATTTTGTGTTAATATAAAATTATACCAGCAATCCAATTTACCTGGGCGAATACAACCTTCTCATTGGCCATTTTTGGAAATCAGTTTTACTAAAATCCCCGTTACTTTCTCATGGGTCATTCCATTAATCATTTGGCACTCTATTTTAATTTCATCCCCTATGGTTCTTTGGTGTGTCCACTCTTCCCCTAATTTTTGCCATTCTGATGGTTTATATAAATAGTTACCATTTGTTCACCAGATGATCAGAAATGCTAACTTTCCATTAAAGTTCTTATCCTCTGTTGTTACGGCTTCAGTCCAAGGCCACTCACCACTCTCTGTTATCACAGAGGCACCTTCCTGAATCACAATTACAACTATAAGCCATAGAAACAAAACAATTCTATCAACAAATTTTCTGCCAACCGTATTACCAAATACTCCCGACCGTAATGTCCTCATTTTGTTCGACTAAGCTTTAGTTTCAGTTCATCGTCACCTGGCGTTACTTTCCAGGGGGCTTCTGGAGCTTTCTTCACTCGGGAATAGTGGATCCAAGAGGCTTGTTCTCTAATCTTGATAGCAGTGTGAGTTGTCAGCAACATTTGATATGGTCCATTCCATTTTTCCTCTAGGGGTTGTCCTGAAAAAGTCTTTATATATATATAGTCCCCAGGCTTAAAGGGGTAGATTGGTTGATCCAACCCTCTAGCCCTGGTCCCTAACACAAATTTATGTACTTTATTTAATTGTTTTTGAAGTTCGGTTATATAAGTATATAAATATTCTGATCCCAGCTGCATTAGATCCTCTCCACTAAATAGAAATTGATATGGCCTTCCATATAAGATTTCAAAGGGGCTCAAATTCTCTTTTACTCTAGGTTTAACTCTGATTCTAAGTAATGCTAAAGGGAGGGATTGAGGCCATGACAAATTAACTTCTTGTCCAATTTCAGCTATTTGTTGTTTAATTAAATGATTCATTTTTTCTACCTGTCCACTTGTCTGCGGTCTATAAGGAGTATGCAGTTGCCAATCTATCTTTAGAATCTTACTTATCTGTTGTACCACTTGTGCACAAAAATGTGAACCTCTATCAGAAGACATTGCTACTGGAATCCCAAAGCGTGGTATTATTTCATTTAACAAGACTTTAACCACTTCTCTTGCTTTGTTTGTTCGACAGGGAAAGGCTTTGGGCCATCCTGAAAAAGTGTCAGTCAGAACCAGTAAATAACGATACCCCCCTTTTCTAGGGAGTTCTGAAAAATCAATTTGCCACTGTTGTCCCGGATAATTTCCTTTACCGATTATTCCAAATTTTATTCTATTCTTGGTATTGGGGTTATTGTGTAAACAGATGCTACATTGTTGAGTTACTTGTTTTATTGTTGTATATAAATTTTGTCCCACTATTGTCTGAGTCAGGTTCTTATGCAATGTGTCAGCTCCCCAATGTGTTTTATTGTGTTCTGTAAGAACTATGGGCCATGTCAAATTAGAGGGTATTATTACGCAGTTATCTTTTAAATATACTCATCCATCTGGTTTCATTTTACCTTTCAAATCTTCAATTAATTTTAAGTCTTCTTTTGTATAATTTGGCTTTTGGTTCATGTATATAGTTTGGATTTTACTGTCTGGTATCAAAGACAATGCCTTCACCTCAATTATTTCAGCTGCCCGCTTAGCCTCCTGATCTGCCAATCGATTTCCAATTTCAAAATCGGCATTCCCCTTTTGGTGTCCCCGACAATGCATGATAGCTACCTTTTCTGGTTGTTTTACTGCCTCTAACAACCTTAAAATTTCTTCAGCATGCTTTATCTGTTTTCCTTGAGCGGTCAGCAATCCACGTTCTCTCCAAATCGCTCCATGAGCATGTACCACGCCGAATGCATATTTAGAATCTGTCCAAATATTTATTTTCCTTCCTGCTGATAGTTCCAGTGCTCGCGTAAGAGCAATTATCTCTGCTTTCTGGGTGGACGTCCCAGGGGGTAATGGTTTAGACTCGATTATCTGTTGAGCAGCTGTAACAGCGTATCCTGCCTTACGTTGTCCTTGTTTTACGAAGCTGCTTCCATCAGTATACCAAGATTCGTCAGCATCTTCTAAAGGTTCTTCCTTAAGATTGGGTCGACTAGAATACACAGCCTCCATTGTTTCTATACAATCATTGGTTAAAGGTTCATCTAGAGTTCCGCTAAGGAAAGAAGCTGGATTTACGATGTTAGTGACCACAATTTCCACATCATCTTGTTCTACTAATATTGCTTGATATTTTAAAAATCTCTGTGGTGAAAGCCAATGGTTTCATTTTTGTTCCAAAACTGTTGAGACCGTATGGGAGACTAACACTGTCATTTTCTGTCCCATTGTAAGCTTCCGAGCTTCTTGTATATTGATAACAACAGCTGCAACAGCTCGAAGGCATCCGGGCCATCCTTTACTTACTTCATCTACTTGTTTAGAGAAGTAAGCTACTGCTCGTTTATAGGGACCCAATCTTTGTGCTAGTACCCCCAAAGCTATCCCTTGTCTCTCATGAGAAAACAACCAAAAGGGTTTTGAGAGATCCGGTAATCCCAAAGCCGGAGCTTGCATCAATTCTTGTTTAAGTTGTTTAAAGGTGTTTCGTGCTTCTCCAGTCCAGACTAACTTTGACTGATTACTCTTTATCAATTCATATAGAGGCTTTACCATTAGTCCATAATTATAAATCCAAAGGCGACACCAACCTGTCATTCCTAAAAAGGTTCGTAGCTCCTTTACCGTTTGGGGTTCTGGAGTCTGGCAAATGACTTCCTTACGTTCAGTTCCTAGTTCTCGCTGACCTCCCGAAATTCCAAATCCCAAGTAGGTCACGCGTTGTTGAACCAGCTGAGCTTTCTGTTGAGAGACTCAATATCCATTTAAACCCAGAAAATTAAGAAGACTTATAGTCCATTGAATACAACTCTCTTTAGTCTCGGTAGCTATTAAGAGATCATCTACGTATTGTAACAAAGCTCCTTCAGTGTCCATAGGTATCCAAGTTTCAAGTTCCTTTGCTAATTGGTTTCCAAAAATAGTGGGGCTATTCTTGAATCCTTGAGGTAGCACTGTCCACGTAAGCTGCGTCTTTCTGCCCGAGTCGGGGTTTTCCCATTCAAAAGCAAATAAGTTTTGGCTTTCTGTGGCTAAGGCTAGGCAGAAGAAGGCATCTTTTAAATCCAGTACAGTAAACCAGACTTGACTATTCTTTAATTTAGCCATCAAAGTATAAGGGTTTGCCACTACTGGATGTATATCCTCGGAGATTTTATTTATGGCCCTCAGATCCTGAACTAGCCTATAGCTTTTTCCATCTGCCTTTTTAATCGGCAATATGGGTGTATTTTATTCTGATTCACATGCAATCAACAATCCATACTGTAGAAATTTATCAATTATCTCTTTAATACCTTTCCTATCTTCTATCCTCAAAGGATATTGCTTAACCTTAACGGGTTTCTCTCCTGGCTTTAATTTAATAATTATTAAGGTCACACTTTTAGCTCTTCCAGGGACTTCAGTGGCCCAAACTCCTGGATATACTTGATCTGTGATCTCTAAAGGTATTTCACTTTTAGGGTTAGTTTGTAGTATTGCCAGGGTTTCTTTTGGATGTTGTTGGAAGCATATTCTCAATTCCCAATTCATCCAGATTTTAGTATTTACTTAACCGTTCATAATTTTCAGGATGATTAGGGTCTTAGTGGGGCGTCGGTCAGGGAAATGCAATTGTCCACAGTTCCCTGAGCGGTCCCATCGGCAATCTGAGCTCGCACATGAACTCAGGTTGTTTTAAGAGTTAACTGCTTTTCTGTTTCCATGACAACTCTCTGGGACCCATCATGATCCCTTTGCCCCAGAGGGCTAATACCCAAGATTTTAAGATCTCAGCCCTGGGCTGAGGCAGAACTGTTAACATTCCTACATCCTCTTTCCCTGCTCATTCAACTTCAAACACCTTTAACACTTTCAACAACCCTTTTAACACTTCCTTTATCTTTCTCCAGCCTGTACTTTTCTAATGCCAACATCAAAGGTGCAGTCAGGGACCAACTTAATTCAGTACCTTTTCCCACCAAGATGCTGATACAACATTCCACCCTATTTTCCTTCTCAAAAACAACATTGACTGTAGAAAAGTATTATAGTTTAAGGCTCCATTAAAAGGCCACTTTTCTCCATGTTCCAGCTTATAAAGCGGCCACCATTGATTACAATATTTTATCAATGTTTTCCTGTTTACACTTCCACCGGCATATCCTCCAATATCCTTCCAATGACTCAAAACACATCCTAAAGTGCTTTTCTTTGGAATTTCACAGCTTGTTTGCACCCCCATATTCCAGTTCACACTTTCAGAATACAAGTATCACTTACAAAAATGCGGGCACGCAGGTATCTTTCAATAGTGATGTCATGAAACTACTACTATTACCAGAAGATATTGCCAAAGTCACAATAACAATAATCAGAGTCAAATTCCACATGTCAGATAACCAAATATGTGATATTTGTATATCACATATTATATGTATACGGAATATGTGATAACCAAAATATGTAACACTGTAATGATATCTTTCTTATAACAACGCCACAAACCTATTATTATCACCAGGAATATTGCCAAAATCACAGTAACAATAACCAGAGTTAAATACCACATTCCATGAGTCAGAAAACCGAAATAGGCAACACAATTCCAGATGGACCTTAAAGCGAGCTCTTTCCTTAAGGTCCCCAAACATATACTTATGGTGCCAACCACAAAGTATATACCAAACACTGCCTTGCAGAAGATCACCTTCCGACCTACAGACAGTTCCAGATGACCGGTCTACCAGACAAACAAACCAAAATAAAGAATATACTCACTTACAATGATGGGGTCCTTGTCTGCCTCCGCAGTGATCCGGTGAGTCGAGGAGTCCCTCCAGGAAATCCCGGGGGTACCCTAGGGAGTCCTGTCCCCAGCGGGTCCTGCGGTCTGTCAGAGAGGTTGTCCCATCTGGGTCGCCATATTGATTCAAAGATCGAAGCTGAAATTTCTTTAAGTGGTATATTCTTTATTGCAGCGCTGGATGCACTGGGGATCTCTCCACCTATTGTGCATGTTTGAAGTAACAAACTATCTCATATTTATACAGCAAAACAATGAATATTCTATTAACGCCTATACTTATTCAATACCTAAACCCGCCTACTCTCGCTTCGTATGCTAATTAGCTTATCAGTCCTTGCGCTTGCGCAAAGCCTTCCAAGAATTGTGGGCCGGGGTCTTCGGGATGTGGGCAGTGGTCTTTGGGAGGAAGACCGTAGATCTTCCTCGTGATGCACTTTTCACTTTTTGCTTAAAAAATGCCAGGTTGACTGAATCAGTTGTTTTCTAAGCTGCAGAAATGCCGAGTTGGCTCAAGATATCTCAAGTTTCAGCCTAACTGAGGGTCGGCAGATAACGGGATGTTTCAGTTAACAAGACATAATAGAAGGTTGACTCAAGTTATCTCAAGTTTCAGCCTAACTGAGGGTCGACAGATAACGGGATATTTAAATTAACAAGATGCTTCAACATAACAGAAAGTCGACAGATAACAAGATGTCATCTATTTTGTTCTCATTAATTTTTAACCACAAGATTTATTCTATCCTAAAGTGAGTTTATACGATATCAGTGGAGAACCTGGTTGTAAAAGTACGCCACGTAGATGCTCATGTGCCCAAGAGTCAGGCCACTGAAGGACATCAAAACAACCAGCAGGTGGATCAGGCTGCTAAGATTGAAGTGGCTCAGGTGGACCTGGACTGGCAGCATAAAGGTGAATTATTTATAGCTCGATGGGCCCATGACACCTCGGGCCATCAAGGTAGAGATGCAACATACAGATGGGCTCGTGATCAAGAGGTGGACCTGACCATGGACACTATTGCACAGGTTATTCATGATTGTGAAACATGTGCTTCAATCAAGCAAGCCAAACAGTCAAAGCCTCTTTGGTATGGAGGACAATGGCTGAAATATAAATATGGAGAGGCTTGGCAGATTGATTACATCACACTCCCTCAAACCCGCAATGGCAAGCGCCACATAAATACAATGGTGGAAGCAACCACCGGATGGCTGGAAACATAGCCTGTGCCCCATACCACTGCCCGGAACACTATCCTGGGCCTTGAAGAGCAAGTCCTATGGCGACATGGCACCCCAGAAAGAATAGTCAGACAATGGGACTCATTTCCGAAACAACCTTTTAGACACTTGGGCCAAAGAACATGGCATTGAGTGGGTGTCTCACATCCCCCATCATGCACCAGCCTCTGGGAAAATCAAGTGATACAATGGACTGTTAAAGACTACATTGAAAGCAATGGGTGCTGGGATATTCAAAAATTGGGATACGCATTTGGCAAAGGCCACCTGGTTAGTCAATACTAGGGGATCTGCCAACCGAGCAGGACCTGCCCAATCAAGCCTGTTATGTACTCTATGTGAGGAATGTTTTAACAATTCGTGTCCATAAAGAACAATTCTGTTTGAATTGTTTGAATCCTGTCTGCCTCTGGGCCCTGCACTGGCAATTCAATGCTTGAACCACAGCTGCAGTGTGTCCCAGTCTCCCCCTCATTCCTCATTCTAGCCAATTTATCACTTCTTAAATTTATGAACCTGTTTGCTTTTGTTATTCCGGACTTCTATTTCTAACACTGCTATAGATGTGTCTGTGAATGGCTGGGGAAGAATGTTTTAATTACTCGTGTGTCTGGGAGTTTCAGAACAACTGATAACAACTAGTGACTGTTATGGGATACTATGTGGATCTTTGGTATCTGGTTAGGGGGGGGCCGAGAAAGAAGCTGAAGGGCGGCTGGGAGACAAGATTTGAAGAAGGTGTTTTGAAGAAGGTGTTCCGTAAACTTGGGATGGTGCCCAGTAAGTACAAAGGGGAAGAGGAAGACTGCGAGCCTTCAGCATGGAAGACCCCTAGAGACCCCCAGAAGAGACCCCAGAGGAGACTGCGCATGCTCCAGTAGGAGGGACTGCACCCCGGAAGCTAATTTTAATAATCTATTTTTTTTAGAAGTAGTAATGAATATGTATTAGTCTAGGAGCATAAAAATCAGTTGCTTGATGTAATTGGTGTGCATCCTGGTGGAGCGGAGACTCCCGGTGCACCCAGCGCTGTTTGCTTACCTCTATTCCTTTATATCCTTTAATAAATCCTATTTTTCATTTAATTCTAATTTGAATCCTGAGCCATTTATAACAATTTGGGGGCTCGTCCGGGATGGCTATAGTTCCTGAATTCTGATTTAATCTAGGAGGGGCGCCCCACCATTTGGTGGCTCCTGTTTGAGTCAGATCGGGACTAATGCCATCCTGAACCTGAATAAAGGTAAGCAAAGAATTTTGATTTTTTTGAGCTCCCTTGCCGGCTGTGTTTTTGTGCCCGTAATTCTGCGCGCGAAGATCCGGACGAAGACGACAGGGTCGTTTGGATACCGTCTGGTTGGGTTCCGGTGTCCGGGATCGAACCGGACGAAGACGACAGTCGTTTGGATACCGTCTGGTTCGATCCCAGACGAAGACGCTTGTGGATACCGTCCGCTTGGACTCTGGACGAAGACGACTGATTCGTAAGATACCGTCCGGTTGGGTAAAGGTACGGTTGCCCATGTTTGTGTGTGAGAGTGTAACTGAGGCTTCTAAAGTCTGAGGCGTAGAAGTCTTTTTGTTTTCTCACTGGTTCTAATCTCCTGTCGGGGGGGCTGGGCTGGTGAATGGAGTGATACGTGGGTGGGTGATAGGTCCTAAGCCCCCTGAAAGACACTCTCACTCGGGGCAACCAAGGGCTGTGGGAATTGCCACTAGTAAAATTCCCAGATGGTTCAGATAAAATCAAAGACCAAGGACCAGAAAGGGAGCGAAATACCAGATATACCACCAGAAAGTCCATTAGGAATAATGATTGGAAATTGGAACAATAGGGGCCCCAGAAAAGGAAAAAATAAATTAAAATTGGTTCATTACTGTATGATAGAATGGCCAAAAAAACCTTTAAGACCATGTGTTTTCTGGCCTGTTTTTGGATCTTTTGATGATTGGATTTGTCAGGCTTTGAATATATTCGTTAATTCAAAAGAGCCTTTCTGTCAGGAAGAAAGTGAGTATGCAGAATTGTGGATTGGGACTCCACGTCCAGCCTCAATATTAGCACTAAAAACAAATGAGGATTCTGGAGGGGAGGAAAAGCAGGAAAAAGGAAAGAATGATGAATGGGAGCCGCTGGATAATTTACCACCACCACCACCACCTCTGGGTCCTAATAACACACTCCCGGCTCTCCCGGCTCCCCCTCCGGTAATCTCTCCGGCAGTGCAGCCATGGTCCCTGCCTCCACCACAAACAGCACCAGAATTAGACCTGCCTCCGGCTGCATGCACAAGAAGTAAGACTGCCGTACCTGAAGAAACCTCTCTATATCCATTAAGAGAAGTACCCCTTGGAGGCAATCAGGGAGGATTTGGGTTCGTGGCAGTCCCTTTAAACACCACAGAGGTGAGATCTTTTAGGAAAGAAATGGGGACTCTGTTAAATGACCTCCTCGGAGTAGCCGAAAGACTAGATCAATTCCTGGGTCCTAACACTTATACCTGGGAAGAAATACAATCCATTTTAGGAATCTTATTTACTGTTGAGGAAAGGGGAATGATTAGGCAAGCTGGAATGAGGATTTGGGAAAGACAAAATCAAGCTGGACCCCCAGGAGATCAAAAATGGCCAAATGTGGATCCCCACTGGGATCACCAGCAACCCCAGGGAAGACAAAACATGAGAGATTTGAGAACAATGATTATACAAGGGATCAGAGAAGCGGTTCCACGAGGAAAAAACATTAATAAAACATTCAATGAACAACAAGGAAAAGAGGAATCTCCAACAGAATGGTTGGAGAGATTAAAGAAAAGTTTACAAATGTATTCGGGGATCGATCCGAATACAGCAATTGGAACCGCACTCCTTAGAACACAATTCGTAGCCAAATCCTGGGTGGACATAAGAAAGAAATTAGAAAAGTTAGAAAATTGGCAAGAGAGAGGATTAGAAGAGTTACTTAGAGAAGCGCAAAAAGTATATGTCAGGAGAGATGAGGAGAAACAAAAAACAAAAGCCAAGATCTTTGTAGCAGCAGTAAAAGAAAGTCAGAAAAAGCCCTTGTTAGGAGAGAGGGAGAAGAGAAGAAGTATAGAAGAAACCCCTAGAGGTCAGCCTTCTCAAGGGAATTCAGCGATCCCCGCTTGTTACTATTGTCAAAAAAGAGGACATTTACAGAAGAATTGTCGTAAGCGGGAACAAGACGAGAAAATGTTTAAAGAAGAATAGGGGTGTCAGGGGCTATATCTTCTGGGGACTTCAACATCAACAGAGCCCTTGATAAAACTATTAATTGGTCCCCATAAAGAAGAAGTACTATTTTTAGTAGATACAGGAACTGAAAGATCCACTATTCAAAAGCTCCCAGAGGGAATAAAAGAAGGGAAGAGTTATACGTCTGTAATAGGGGCAAGAGGGGAGCCCTTTAAGGTTCCTGTTTTAAAAGATGTGGAAATAGAAACTGATCAAAAGATTTGTCTTAATGATTTACTTTTGCTTCCTGAAGCGGGCTACAATTTACTAGGAAGGGATTTGATTTTAAAATTGAACTTAAGCATTCAGAGTCAAGGGGATAAATTGCAAATCAAATTATACACTTTAACCCAAAAAGATGAAGAAGTTATTAACCCTTTAGTGTGGTATAAGGAGGGAGAAATTGGAAAAATGGAAATGGACCCCATAAATGTTCAGATAATGGATCCACATCGTCCTATTCGAATTAAACAATATCCTATACCAATGGAGGGTCGAAGGGGATTAAAACCTATAGTTGATAGACTTTTGGAGGAAGGGACTTTAGAACCGTGTATGTCACCTCACAATACACCCATCCTCCCTGTGAAGAAATCGGATGGGTCATACAGACTGGTACAGGATCTGAGAGCTGTAAATCAGCGAACAATCACTAAATTCCCTGTGGTAGCAAATCCTTACACCCTGCTGAGTCATGTCTCTCCCAAATATACTTGGTATAGTGTAATAGATCTGAAAGATGCTTTTTGGACCTGTCCTTTAGATGAAAATTCCAGGGATTACTTTGCTTTCGAGTGGGAAGACCCGGAGACAGGACGAAAACAACAATTAAGGTGGACTGTGCTACCACAAGGGTTTACTGAGTCACCGAATCTATTTGGACAAACTTTGGAAAAAGTTCTACAAGATTTTACATTACCTGGGGAGGTAAAGTTATTGCAATATGTGGATGATTTGTTAATAGCTGGAGAGACTGAAGAAGGAACCCGAAAAGCCACTATTAATTTGTTAAATTTTCTGGGGGAAAAGGGATTAAAAGTGTCCCGATCAAAGTTACAATTTGTGGAACAGGAGGTAAAATACTTAGGACACTGGTTAAGCAGGGGAGAAAAGAAATTGGATCCTGACAGGGTATCTGGGATCCTCTCCTTAAGACCCCCACAAACTAAAAAGGAAATTCGGCAAGCATTGGGATTATTAGGATATTGTAGACCGTGGCTTGAAGGCTACAGTGAAAAAGTTAAATTTTTATATGAAAAACTAATAGATAATCGATTCAAGTGGTCCACAGAAGATGATCAAAAATTTGAAGAAATAAAAAAAGCATTAATACAAGCACCTGTATTAAGTCTCCCAGATCTAGAGAAACCCTTTTATCTCTTTGTGAACACATCAAACCAGACAGCATATGGAGTCCTTACTCAAGATTGGGCAGGAATTAAAAAACCCGTGGGGTATTGTTCCAAATTAATTGATCCAGTAAGTAGGGGGTGGCCTGCTTGTCTTCAAGCCTTGGTTGCTACAGCATTATTGATAGAAGAAGTGAGAAAGATTACTTTTAGTGCTCCCTTAAAAGTGTATACTCCACACAATGTCAGAAGTGTCTTACAACAGAGAGCGGAGAAATGGTTAACAGACAGCCGGATCCTAAAGTATGAAGCTATACTAATTGACTCCCCTGATTTAGAACTGAAGGTAACCTCTGCTCAGAGCCCAGCACAATTTTTATTCGGAAAACCCTCAGAGGAACTACAACATAATTGTTTGGAGGTAATCGAGACCCAGACTAAAGTGAGACCCGATTTGAGAGATACTGAATTAGAAAAGGGAGAGATACTATTCATAGATGGTTCCTCTCGAGTAGTAGAGGGAAAAAGAAAAACAGGGTATGCCATAATTAATAAACACCTGGAATCTGTGGAATCAGGCCCCCTGAGTCCATCATGGTCAGCTCAGGCTTGTGAGCTGTATGCCCTATACAGGGCCCTGGAACTATTAAAGGGAAAAAGTGGAACTATATATACAGATTCTAAATATGCATATGGAGTGGTTCACACCTTTGGAAAAATTTGGGAGGAAAGAGGTTTAATTAATACTCAAGGGAAGAATCTTATACATCAAGAATTAATAAGGAAAATTTTAAAAGCTTTAAGGGAACCTAAAGAAATAGCAGTAGTACATGTAAGAGGGCATCAGAAAGGATTGGAATACCACACTAGGGGAAATAATCTAGCAGATAAAGAAGCTCAGGAAGCAGCTTTAAGAATTCAGGCTGCTAAAATTAATATAGTACAGGAAGAAGTAAGACAAGAAGAAGAAAAACAAGAAGAAGAAAAGAAGTTTACTCCTGAAGAACAAACAAAACTGGAGAAAATAGGTGCTAAATTAGAACAAGGAAAATGGACATTGCCAGATGGGCGAGAAATGTTACCAAAAGCTTATGCAAGACAAATATTGGAACGTTTGCATACCCAAACACACTGGGGTACAAGAGCATTAAGTAATCACTTACTTAAACAATTTGGTTGTATAGGGGTTTTTGAAATAGCAAAGCAAATCACACAAGGTTGTTTAACTTGTCAGAAAATAAATAAGAAAATATTTCGACAGGCGGCAGCGGGAGGAAGAAAAACAGCATATCGGCCTTTTGAGAGAGTACAAGTTGATTTTACTGAATTGCCTAAAGTAGGGAGAATCAAGTATTTATTGGTAATTGTTGATCATTTAACACAATGGGTGGAAGCTTATCCTGTGGCACGAGCTACGGCACAAACGGTGACAAAAATTTTATTGGAACATCTGATACCTAGATATGGGATAATCCAGTACATTGATTCTGACCAAGGCACACACTTTACTTCTAAAATAATAAAATTATTATGTCAATCATTAGGTATTCAGTGGGAATATCATACTCCATGGCACCCACAAAGCTCAGGGAAAGTAGAGAGAATGAATCAAACAATAAAACAGCAATTGGCTAAATTAATGATTGAGACACAATTGCCCTGGACTCGATGTTTACCATTGGCACTTTTAAACATAAGAACTAAATCACACAGTGAGACTGGATTATCACCATATGAAATGTTATACGGTATGCCTTACTCACAGGGAATGCCCCTGGGGGATAATGTAGTTGAGGATCGAAGTATCCAGAAATATATAATTACTATTGGGAAGAGGTTGCAAGAACTAAGAGAAATTGGAATACTGGTTCAGACACCACCTTTAGGATTTACCATCCATCAAATACAACCAGGGGATAAGGTCTTAATAAAAACTTGGAAAGAAGAATCCTTGCAACCCCGGTGGGAGGGACCGTATCTTGTTTTACTTACCACTGAAACAGCTGTGAGAACAGCAGAAAGGGGTTGGACCCATGCATCCAGAGTGAAAGGACCAATAAATACCAAAACCTGGAAGGTTGAGTCCGCTCCTGGGGAACTGAAGTTAAAACTAAAAAGAACTAATGTTCCGGAAATAGGGCCTGCTCTGCATGAAATACCAGAAGAAGGGGACAAGCCTGCAATGAAGAAAGGGGAGAAGGCAAGACCGGGGCAGGACTCTCCACTGCGGTGTGTATAGTGTGTATAATCTACCGAGGGAGGCAACCCCTACGGGTATTGACTGCCGAGTGTGAGGGCCTCGACCGGACTTCTCCCGCACTGAAATCAAGCTGTCCCAGAAAAAGAAACAAGCGATCAGACGAAAAATGTATGTATGTAGTAAGAGGTTTTTTTTAACCTATTGTAATTAGTTTTCCAGGAGCTGAACCACCCTCGAAGGCTGAACAGTGACACCAGTTTAAGTAGATTCTGGAAGTGGATCCAACCCCTTGATTGAGGACATTTCTCACACCCCTACATACCCCCCCCAGACGACGTAGAAGGATGAGAAGGATGCTATACTTCCTGGTACTATTCTTACAAGGGCAATTGAGCCATGGGAATAACTTTTTTATTCTGGGGGAGGAAGTGGCTAAGACTTTTAATCTTAGCAATTGCTGGGTTTGTGGGGGACCAAGAGGAGCTGAAAGTTGGCCTTGGGTAGCTGGCCCAGTCGAACCTAAATGGTGGGTTAGTAATTTAAGTGAAGTTCATAATGGAACACAATTCTGGAAAGAGGAAGAAGGCCCGTGGCAATTGTATTCATCAGAAAAAGGTATATATTGTTTAAACAGAACAGGGACAGTAAAGGTGGGAGAAAGCATTTGTAAATGGACTCTGTCCCCTGGATATGAATGTACTGATCCTGAATGTAGACCTATAAACTGTACAGCAAGTAAAGGAAAATGGAATGCTACACATGTCCAGCTGAAAAATGGGACTTGGCTGAAATGCTCATCTAAGGAATTCTTTGGACCTGGGTGTAAAGCCATGGCAAGAGCACAATCAAAAGGACAATTCGATGTTCAAATCTTGAGTTGTCAGCGTGATAACACCACTAGGGAACAGCATGTGGTAAAAATCTATCGCTGGAGGTGGCAAAATGAGAACGGGACGCAAGTGTTTTTTAAACATTTCTGGTCAGCCAATAATATGACAAGTCGTGAAGGAGAAATTAGCTGTAATTGTGAGTGGGAATCTAGTGTAGGGGCTTGGAAGTGTATATATACGAGTATTAAGGAAGCAAACATTGTAACTGGGCCACTTGGTAACGAAAACACCTTGTATTTTCATGCCCCAAGGAATAGAAAAAACTGGGATGGTCCTTTTCCAAATGGGACGTGGGCTTTAAAAGGACATTATTGGATATGTGGCAAACGGGCCTATAAAAGGTTACCAAAAGATTGGTCAGGAATATGCTACGTGGGATACATAAGACCTTTATTCTTTTTATTATCTCAAATACAAGGGAATCACTTAGGAGTAAAATTATATGATGATCTCAATAGGGAGAAACGATATATTGATACCTCTTTAGCTGGAGGTAGTGCTCAAAAATGGAGAGAAAATGAATGGCCCCCTGAAAGAATCATACAGTATTATGGACCAGCTACATGGAATCCGAATGAAGTAATATCTGGAGCTCGATAACCTATTTATAATTTGAATCGCATAATTAGGTTACAAGCAGTTCTCGAAATAATAACTAGCAACAGCTCTGGATCTCCTAGCTGACCAATCTACCCAGATGAGGAATGCTATTTTCCAACATAGAATGGTCTTGGACTATTTACTAGCAGAAGAAGGGGGTGTGTGTGGTAAACTAAATTATTCTAATTGTTGCTTACAAATTGACGATAATGGGAAAGTAGTTAAAAAGATAACCAAGGAAATTAGAAAATTAGCCCACGTCCCAACACAAACCTGGAAGGATATGGAATGGGATTTATTTTCATGGCTGCCTGGTGGACCATGGGTTAAAAGGGTGTTATTTTTATTATTATGTGGTATAATGACGTTATTATTTGTACCTTGTATGATATCTTGTCTTACACTATTAATACGCCGGGTGATAAATAGTACATTGGTAATAACTTCATTAAAAAAAGAAGGGAGTATGTCAATTATGATGCTTAAGAATTGGACCCTCCAAGAACAAACTGATGAAATCCAATTATTAATAACAGAAGAGACACGAATTGTTGATATTAAAAAGAAGATAAGGGATTGTGAGGAATGTTTTAACAATTCGTGTCCATAAAGAACAATTCTGTTTGAATTGTTTGAATCCTGTCTGCCTCTGGGCCCTGCACTGGCAATTCAATGCTTGAACCACAGCTGCAGTGTGTCCCAGTCTCCCCCTCATTCCTCATTCTAGCCAATTTATCACTTCTTAAATTTATGAACCTGTTTGCTTTTGTTATTCCGGACTTCTATTTCTAACACTGCTATAGATGTGTCTGTGAATGGCTGGGGAAGAATGTTTTAATTACTCGTGTGTCTGGGAGTTTCAGAACAACTGATAACAACTAGTGACTGTTATGGGATACTATGTGGATCTTTGGTATCTGGTTAGGGGGGGGCCGAGAAAGAAGCTGAAGGGCGGCTGGGAGACAAGATTTGAAGAAGGTGTTTTGAAGAAGGTGTTCCGTAAACTTGGGATGGTGCCCAGTAAGTACAAAGGGGAAGAGGAAGACTGCGAGCCTTCAGCATGGAAGACCCCTAGAGACCCCCAGAAGAGACCCCAGAGGAGACTGCGCATGCTCCAGTAGGAGGGACTGCACCCCGGAAGCTAATTTTAATAATCTATTTTTTTTAGAAGTAGTAATGAAAATGTATTAGTCTAGGAGCATAAAAATCAGTTGCTTGATGTAATTGGTGTGCATCCTGGTGGAGCGGAGACTCCCGGTGCACCCAGCGCTGTTTGCTTACCTCTATTCCTTTATATCCTTTAATAAATCCTATTTTTCATTTAATTCTAATTTGAATCCTGAGCCATTTATAACATCTAGAAGGGAATAAAGGTCCTGTAGTGCACGTCAGAATCATGCTGGGGAAGACAGTCTGGGCTACTCCTGCCTCAGGAAAGGCAAACCCATTTGTGGGATTGCTTTTGCTCAGGGACCTGGATGTACTTGGTGGGTAATGCAAAAGAATGGGGAGGTCTGGTGTGTACCTCAAGGGGATTTAATACTGGGAGAGAATAGCCCATGAGTTACATTATATTATGTTAATTATTATATAATACTGCATGTCATCACTACCATGATTGCTATATACCCTAGATGAATATTAATTAGAATGTATGGGAAAGAGTGTAACTTGAGCATGACATAAATGGTATGGAATAAGGGGTGGATATCTGTCCTGGTTTCAGTTAGGACAGAGTTAATTTTCTTCCTAGTAGCTGGTAGAATGCTATGTTTTGGCTTAGGATGAGAAGAGTGCTAATAACATGTCAATGTCCTATTAATGGTAACAGCCATGCAGACAATGATGAATGAATTTTGATAGAATTGGACAAGCACAGTGGTGTGATGCAACGAGAAAAGGCCTCAACGTGTGACGATCCAACATCACACACCATTTCTTCTGCCCTGAAAGACTGGTGCGACAGATGGAGCACGAAGTCAGTCACAAAAGGGAGAGAAGGGACAGGCAGCACAGAAGGGGTGGTGGTGTGGCTCTCTATATTAGAGAGTCTTTCAATGTTGTAGAACTCGAGGCTGGGAATGACAAGGTCAAGTCCCTTTGGGTTAGGATCGGCAGAGACAACAAGGCTATAGACCGCCGAACCAGGATGAGGAGACGGATGAGGAGTTCTACAGGCAGCTGACAGAAGTTGCAAACTCATCAGCTCTTGTACTCGTGGGGGACTTCAACTTCCCTGACATATTCTGGAAGCACAACACAGCCCAGAGAAAGCAGTCTTAGGAGGTATCTGGAGAGCGTGGAAGATAACTTCCTGACGCAGCTGGTTAGTGAACCTACCAGGGGTGGTGCCCCGCTAGACCTTCTCTTCACAAACAGAGAAGGACTGGTAGAGGATGTGATTGTTGGGAGCTGTCTTGGGCAGAGTGACCACGAAATGGTGGAGTTCACTATTCTTGGCGAGGCCAGGAAGGGGACCAGTAAAACCACTGTATCGGACTTTCGGAGGGCTGACTTTGAGCTGCTCAGGACACTAGTTGGTGGAGTCCCTTGGGAGGTGGTTCTGAAGGGCAGAGGGGTCCAGGAAGGCTGGGCGCTCTTCAAGAGGGAAATCTTAATGGCGCAGGAACGGTCTGTCCCCACGTGCCCAAAGACGAGCTGGTGGGGAAGAAGACCAGCCTGGCTCAACAGAGAATTGTGGCTTGAGCTTAGGAGAAAAAAGAGGGTTTATAATCTTTGGAAAAGTGGGCAGGCCACTAGGAAGGACTATAAGGATGTAGTGAGGCTGTGCAGGGACAAAATTAGGAAGGCCAAAGCTCATCTGGAGCTCAATCTGGCTACTGCCATTAAAGATAAAAAAATACGTTTTTATAAATACATCAGCACAAAAAAGGAGGACTAAGGAGAATCTCCATCCTTTACTGGATGCGGGGGGAAACTTAGTTACAAGAGATGAGGAAAAGGCGGAGGTGCTCAATGCCTTCGTTGCCTCAGTCTTTAGCAGCAATACCTGTTGTTCTCTGGATACCCAGTACCCTGAGCTGGTGGAAGGGGATGGGGAGCAGGATGTGGCTCTCACTACCCACGAAGAACTGGTTGGTGACCTGCTACGGCACTTGGATGTGCACAAGTCGATGGGGCCGGATGGGATCCACCCAAGGGTACTGAGAGAACTGGCGGAGGAGCTGGCCAAGCCGCTTACCATCATTTATCAGCAGTCCTGGCTATCGGGGGAGGTCCCAGTTGACTGGCAGCTAGCAAACGTGATGCCCATCTACAAGAAGGGCTGGAGGGCAGACCCGGGGAACTATAGGCCTGTCAGTTTGACCTCAGTGCCAGGGAAGCTCATGGAGCAGATCCTCCTGAGAGTCATCACGCAGCACTTGCAGGGCAAGCAGGCGATCAGGCCCAGTCAGCATGGGTTTATGAAAGGCAGATCCTGCTTGACGAACCTGATCTCCTTCTATGACAAAGTGACGTGCTGGGTGGATGAGGGAAAGGCTGTGGATGTGGTCTACCTTGACTTCAGCAAGGCTTTTGACACCGTTTCCCACAGCATTCTCCTCAAGAAACTGGCTGCTCTTGGCTTGGACTGGCGTACACTTCGTTGGGTTAGAAACTGGCTGGATAGCCGGGCCCAAAGAGTCGTGGTGAATGGAGCCAAGTCCAGTTGGAGGCCAGTCACTAGTGGCGTTCCCCAGGGCTCGGTGCTGGGGCCGGTCCTCTTTAATATCTTCATCGATGACCTGGATGAGGGCATTGAGTGCACCCTCAGTAAGTTTGCAGATGACACCAAGTTAGGTGCGTGTGTCGATCTGCTTGAGGGTAGGAAAGTTCTGCAGGAGGATCTGGATAGGCTGGACCAATGGGCTGAGGCCAACTGCATGAAGTTCAACAAGGCCAAGTGCTGGGTCCTGCACCTGGTGCGCAACAACCCCAAGCAGAGCTACAGGCTGGGAGATGAGTGGTTAGAGAGCTGCCAGGCAGAGAAGTACCTGGGAGTGATGGCTGATAGTCGGCTGAATATGATCCAGCAGTGTGCTCAGGTGGCCAAGAAGGCCAAGAGCATCCTGGCTTGCATAAGAAACAGTATGACCAGCAGGTCTAGGGAGGTGATCGTCCCCCTGTACTCGGCTCTGGTGAGGCCGCACCTCGAGTACTGTGTTCAGTTTTGGGCCCCTCACTACAAGAAGGACGTGAAGGTGCTTGCGCGGGTCCAGAGAAGGGCGACGAAGCTGGTGAGGGGCCTGGAGAACAAGTCCAACGAGGAGCGGCTGAGGGAGCTGGGCTTGTTGAGCCTGGAGAAAAGGAGGCTCAGGGGTGACCTTATTGCTCTTTACAGATACCTTAAAGGAGGCTGTAGCGAGGTGGGGGTTAGTCTATTCTCCCACGTGCCTGGTGACAGGACGAGGGGGAATGGGCTTAAGTTGCACCAGGGGAGTTTTAGGCTGGATGTTAGGAAGAACTTCTTTACCAAAAGGGTTGTGAGGCATTTGAACAGGCTGCCCAGGGAAGTGGTGGAGTCACCATCCCTGGAAGTCTTTAAAAGACGTTTAGATGTAGAGCTTAGGGATATGTTTTAGTGGGGACTGTTAGCGTTAGGTCAGAGGTTGGACTCGATGATCTTGAGGTCTCTTCCAACCTAGAAATTCTGTGATTCTGTAAAATATGAAAACTCAGTGGACATTCTATATATCATAAATGAAAATGGTGATTAATTGGATTGTATCGGAAATGGTGTAACCTCAGCTTGACATAAATGGTATGGAATAAGGGGTGGATATATGTCCTCGTTTCAGCTAGGACAGAATTAATTTTCCTCCTAGTAGACGGTAGGGTGCTATGTTTTGAATTTAGGATGAGAAGCGTGTTGATAACATGCTGATGTTTTAATTGTTGCAGAGCAGTGCTTACACCAAGCTGAGGACGTTTCAGCTTCTTGCTCTGTCCTGCCAGTGGGCAGGCTATGGGTGCAGCAATAGTTGGGAGGGGACAGACCCAGGACAGCTGACCCAAACTGGTCAAAGGGGTATTCCATACCATCTGACGTCATGCTGAACAATACATAGGGGTGGCTGGCCAAGGCAGGGGGACCGGCTGCTCGGGGATAGGCTGGGCATCGGTCAGCGGGTGGTGAGCAACTGCATTGTGCATCACTTGTTTTGTACATATTATTATTAGTACTATTATTATTATTATTATTATATTTTCTGTCCTAATAAACTGTCTCTATCTCAACCCACAGGCTTCATTTTCCTGATTGTTTTCCCACAGCCCAGAGAGGGAAGAGAGAGGCTGAGCGAACGGCTGTGTGGTGCTTCGCTGCCGGCTGTGTTAAACCACAACATGGGCATATGCGACCACCCTTTATGACTGGTTGTCTACCATACATACCTTACGTCCTTCCATACCTTTTTCCCTCCTGGATGCTGAAACAACATATCAGTATAACATATTTCATCCCATTTTCCTTCTCTCCTCCTTCTTCCACTCTGGATATTCCTATTTGATGTGGCCAGCATGGCCACACTTAAAACATCTTATCAAAACCTGCCCCTGCTGGGATTCAGGCTGCAACACAGGCAGCCTTCCTTGCCTGCCATTCCTTCATCTCTCTTCCTCTCCTTTCCATCCTGGCCCTGACTCCCCCTGAAGATTTTCTTCCTCTTTCACCAACCCTCTGCCTCATTACCTGCTGCACTGTCAATGCCATTAGTTTTGCTCTCTGCTTTTCCTTCTCATCTCCCTTCCTGGCATACACCTCCAGGGCCTCCCGCAGTAGGGCCCCCAGTGACTGTTCACTACATCCTCCCACCCTGCGGAGCCTTCCCCCGCTATGTATATGGCCAGGCTCCAACCACCAAATGAACTTTCAAGAGCCCCCAGGACACCGGGTCCCCGGGACTCACCCCCGAGCACTCCCCCACCCCGACCCCAAGTCTCCCACATGACCCCTGTGCTGCACACTACCACCACTCCAGCCAGGATCGGCAAGTGGGCACCCCTGCTCTGCCGGTATTACCCCTGGTCTTGGAGGATGAGCTCCTTCCCATTCTTGTATAGCAGCTCTCCTCCTGATCATTCTCATTTCTTCCCCTGTAAACAACATACATAGTATACACATCATTTCCCTGAGAGAGGGAGTTAGGAGAATACAATAAATCACTAACTTTTTAAAAAAGAATTTACTAACTTTTATAAAAGGGGGAACAGATAGGAAGTTAGGGGAATCTTATCAAGTAGAGATAGAGTGATAGCATGAAACTGGGATGCTCAAATTAATTAAAGCAAGAAGCCTTGGGCCCCTTTACCAAGGTCAGTCTCCTGATAAGAGTGTGAGCCTATCTTAAGAAACTGGTCCTGCAGATGGACAAGAGCCAAGGAGCAACTGAGTCTGCGCAGAGACAAGAGGTC
This sequence comes from Netta rufina, assembly GCF_964035555.1. Lineage (NCBI taxonomy): Eukaryota > Metazoa > Chordata > Aves > Anseriformes > Anatidae > Netta > Netta rufina. The sequence goes on along the minus strand of NC_140139.1, from coordinate 3,699,746 downwards.
AACTAGTGGTGACGAAGAAGAGTCATCAATCTTCATCCCCACGACCCCCAACGACCAACACTAGAATACACTGCGCAAGCGCAGATGGGAGGAGTTTATGGAAGTGACTCCTTAGAACTAATTTTAATACGAAGCGGGGACAGGTTATGAATATGTATAGGCGTAGTGTGAAACTTCATGCGTATGTAACTCTTTACTGCATATATCCAAGGCAATTTGCTGTGTCAGGTGCGCACGACTTTGGCGGGACTACCTCCCGTGCTGCCCAGCGCTGAATAAACATACTTTACAATCTTACTGATTGTGGAGTCTGTTTTCCGCAAGTCATCCCCCCAAGAGTATAAGTTAGGTGTTGAGGGATTTTTGAAACAGCAAAGATCCCACAGCTTGCTGCAGCTGAGCAAACCAAGCTACCAGGGCAACTATGAGAAGTTCCCATGACAGCGTTCCCACATCACCCAATTGAGGAATTTAGAAAAATATTGTTACCAGCAGCTGGCTTCAAGGACAAGGTCTACGTGACTGCTAATCACAAGGGGGTTGTCTTCTTGCAGGTGGGGTTGTTTTCTTGCATCTGTTTGTCTGAGTGGTTTTGACCAATAATCTTGTGTGAGACACTATCCGCCTCTGTTTAGTTCACTATAAAAGTTAGGCTATTCGGGCAATAAAATGGAGCATGATCTGACCATACTAGTGTCTGTCATGTTTTCGGCCATTCTTCCTGCAACAGTTAGGCCCTAGGAATTGGTGTAATAGTTCAGTTAGCCTTATGGGGTCCTCAATTAAAGACTTCATCTCCTTCTTAAAACTCCTAAGCTCTCTGCTGTAGGGAGGGGGGGAGTTCACCTAAGAGGATAAACAGTTAGTATTAGTATTGTTACTATTTGGTAAGGCCAAAAAGGAATCTTATTGTTTACACAAATTTAAAGCCTGAATTTTCATCAGACCTGTATTTTAGCCAAAATACTGCTGTTTCCTTAATTGGCTCTCTTGTCCAGACTGATACACAATATTTAACTATTTTCTTCTTTTATCATCTCCTCTAATTTTGGGGTTATTCTTCCAATTTCTCAGCATCCTTCCTATAGGACTGTTAGTAGGCACTCCCCCAGGGATATCTCCCTGTCCCCTGGAACCCATATTTCCCATTTTTCCTAGCCCTTGTAGGTGTGCTGCTACAGAATTTTCCCTCCTGCAGTGTACCACACACTAACATTCTGATTCTGGAAAATGGGGGTGTACTGCCAAGCACATCACAGTACAAAGGGTACAGCACACCTATTAGTTTACCAGATTCCCTGGTGTACTTCCAAGCACTTCCCCGGGCAAGGATTACCGTACACCAAATTTCCCAAGTCTCTTCCTTTCTCTCCCTTATCTCACGCTTCATCCGTCTCCGGCCGCGCACCTCGTGGAGCTACGGAACCGTGGATCAGGACTCCACACTCGCTTCGTACAAAAGTATGTCTCAATCACACATCACAGAGTCTCACCAAAACCCCTGTGAGGAATGTTTTAACAATTCGTGTCCATAAAGAACAATTCTGTTTGAATTGTTTGAATCCTGTCTGCCTCTGGGCCCTGCACTGGCAATTCAATGCTTGAACCACAGCTGCAGTGTGTCCCAGTCTCCCCCTCATTCCTCATTCTAGCCAATTTATCACTTCTTAAATTTATGAACCTGTTTGCTTTTGTTATTCCGGACTTCTATTTCTAACACTGCTATAGATGTGTCTGTGAATGGCTGGGGAAGAATGTTTTAATTACTCGTGTGTCTGGGAGTTTCAGAACAACTGATAACAACTAGTGACTGTTATGGGATACTATGTGGATCTTTGGTATCTGGTTGGGGGGGGCCGAGAAAGAAGCTGAAGGGCGGCTGGGAGACAAGATTTGAAGAAGGTGTTTTGAAGAAGGTGTTCCGTAAACTTGGGATGGTGCCCAGTAAGTACAAAGGGGAAGAGGAAGACTGCGAGCCTTCAGCATGGAAGACCCCTAGAGACCCCCAGAAGAGACCCCAGAGGAGACTGCGCATGCTCCAGTAGGAGGGACTGCACCCCGGAAGCTAATTTTAATAATCTATTTTTTTTAGAAGTAGTAATGAATATGTATTAGTCTAGGAGCATAAAAATCAGTTGCTTGATGTAATTGGTGTGCATCCTGGTGGAGCGGAGACTCCCGGTGCACCCAGCGCTGTTTGCTTACCTCTATTCCTTTATATCCTTTAATAAATCCTATTTTTCATTTAATCCTAATTTGAATCCTGAGCCATTTATAACAATTTGGGGGCTCGTCCGGGATGGCTATAGTTCCTGAATTCTGATTTAATCTAGGAGGGGCGCCCCACCATTTGGTGGCTCCTGTTTGAGTCAGATCGGGACTAATGCCATCCTGAACCTGAATAAAGGTAAGCAAAGAATTTTGATTTTTTTGAGCTCCCTTGCCGGCTGTGTTTTTGTGCCCGTAATTCTGCGCGCGAAGATCCGGACGAAGACGACAGGGTCGTTTGGATACCGTCTGGTTGGGTTCCGGTGTCCGGGATCGAACCGGACGAAGACGACAGTCGTTTGGATACCGTCTGGTTCGATCCCAGACGAAGACGCTTGTGGATACCGTCCGCTTGGACTCTGGACGAAGACGACTGATTCGTAAGATACCGTCCGGTTGGGTAAAGGCAATACTTAGTATTTCTTACCTTGGTCTGTGCACAGAGTTACCGGATCAATTCTTAAACCTGAAGTGCCTACCTTCTTCCCTTCCCCACTACTTAATGGATACTGCCTCTTTAATCAGTCTCAGGCCCTCTATCAGCTCTCTGCAGAACCACCACCGTTGATGCACAGGACCGCTGAAATCATCAGGGCATGCCTTCCTGTTGCTGCGGCAGTGGGGCTCCCCAGTAGGTGACAGGATCCCGGAGGAGCCCCCAAATTGTGAGAAACACTCTGTAGCCGATAACTTAGGCTCAGGCGAGGATCTCAGTGAAGTTGCATTTTTATTCGCGATTGTAATGGCGGGCATCCCACAAGCAGGAGCGCACCTACTAGTCACATAGTACAGTTTATATACTTTATTTCTTGACGGCCGGGACCCTCCCGTTTCCCCATTGACTGGGTAGCCCAGGTTCACAACCTATCTGACGTTTCACAGATAATACATGGCTTTCAGTTACCAGCCTGTTATTTTTTACATTTCTTTTGACTTTTTTAATCTGCGAGGTGGTAATGTTTCTTCCCTTATCTGGCTTGACTTGTGTCGTGGTTTAACCCGGCTGGCAGCTAAACACCACGCAGCCGTTCGCTCACCCTCCCCCCTCCCTCTCTGGGACGGGGGAGAGAAATGGAAAGTGAAGCCCGTGAGCTGAGATAAAGACAGTTTAATAAGACAGGAAAATAATAATAACAAAATAATAATAACGATAATAACAATAATGTTACAATGGTGATAATAGGAAAGTAATAATAATATGTACAAACAAGTGATGCACAATGCAATTGCTCACCACCCGCTGACCGATGCCCAGCCTAACCCCGAGCAGTCCGGCCCCCACCCCCCGGCTAGCCACCCCTATATATTGTTTAGCATGACGTCAGATGGTATGGAATACCCCTTTGGCTAGTTTGGGTCACCTGTCCTGGGTCTGTCCCCTCCCAGCTCTTACTGCACCCCCAGCCTGCCTGTTGGCAGGACAGAGCAAAAGGCTGAGATGTCCTTGGCTTGGTATAAGCACTGCTCTGCAACAATTAAAACATCGGGGTGTTATCAGCACTCTTCTCATCCTAAGCCAAAACACAGCATTCCACCAGCTACTAGGAAGAAAATTAATTCTGTTCTAACTAAAACCAGGACAACTTGATACCATGAATTTCACCTAATTTGCACTAGGGAGTCTGGTTGTCTGCATTTTACAAGGTTGTCTGTTAAGCTTTGTCATCACTGCAAGCATATCTCAATACCACATCCCTTCCCGCTAAACAATGTAACTCTAAACAACGTAACATCTCTAGAAAAAAACCACCTCTTTCTTACATGTTCACATACATCCAGGAAACACTTTTCTGTTGAATACCAATTTGGTACTTGTCTTTCTCCCCCTTCCCCCCCCATATATTGGGTATTCCCAAGTAGCAGTATGTCTGGTACTTCCTGTCCTGGTTTCAGTTAGGACAGAGTTAATTTTCTTCCTAGTAGCTGGTAGGGTGCTATGTTTTGGCTTAGGATAAGAGTGCTTATAACATGCTGATGTTTTAATTGTTGCAGAGCAGTGCTTACACCAAGCTGAGGACGTTTCAGCTTCTTGCTCTGTCCTGCCAGCGGGCAGGCTATGGGTGCAGCAATAGTTGGGAGGGGACAGACCCAGAGCAGCTGACCAAACTGGCCAAAGGGGTATTCCATACCATCTGATGTCATGCTAAACAATATATAGGGGTGCCTAGCTGGGGGAGGAGGGCTGGACTGCTCAGGGTTAAGCTGGGCATCGGTCAGCGGGTGGCGAGCAATTGCATTGTGCATCACTTGTTTTGTACGCATTATTAGTAGTATTACTATTACCATTATGTTACAAATGAAGTCTCAACTCAATCTGAATCTAGTAATATTTATAAAAGGTATAAAAGGCAAGTAAACAGCGCTGGGTGTGCGGGGAGTCTATGCTCTACCAACACACACACACAAACATCAAACATTCCAAATATATAGAACACTGCTTTTACATACTAAACCCAAGTATGCCTATACATACGTACAATCAGGAAAGGTAACAAACAAGCCTTTAAATTCCATGACTTAAAAGTCTCCATCTTCCATTCCTTTTGAACAATACGTCTTGCTTTAAGTTGTCAAGCAACTCGGTCTTTGGGCCTTATGTACCCCACTCTTCCCGAATCGAAGAAAATCCATCTCCTTTTCAAGGCCAATAGGGCCTGGGTCAAAAAGCACGTCCAGGTCACCAAGGGGTGTAACAGCGAAAGCCTTCGATGGCAGTAGCAGCAGAGGGGCCGATGGCGTAGCAGAAGGATCGGTGGACAAGCCCACAGCTCCCTCACTGTCTGGAAAACCACACGTGTCTGACTGTGGTCCCACATGGCTCTTTAAGGCCTCAGAGACTGCTCGCCAGGTGCCGAGCAATCCCGCTGCAACCTTGTCGTTTTTAGTTGCAGAGTCCCACACCTTGACCTCAGTTTGGTCCCATATTTCAGGATCATAAACTGTCTGATTGTTAATAAGGAGAATAAGCTGTAAGGTTACCAGGACAGTCTTTGTTCCTAATCCCCATAATGCACAACTGCTTACCAGCGAGGGGCAGTTGTGTGCGTGGGTTTGCTTCTCTCAGCTCGAGCTTCTTCCCAGCTCCAGTGCACCTGTTTCCAGCGACTTTCAGTATGAGCTTCTTTGAGCAGTTTGCTGAGTCTGGCCGAACCTATCTTCATGAGGCGATCAAAGTGCCTGTTCCCATCCTGGTCTCCATTCTGCTAGCCTGTTCCTTTTCATTCCTTCTTTCTGCTTCTTTATTGATGACATAACTTCATTATATCGTGTTGCCTTTTTTTTTTTTATCTTGAGGGCAGGCTCCCCTCTTATACCCTTCTCTCCACAGCAGTTCTTTTCAAAACAACTTTTCATTGGTCAAACAACTTTGAATGTAACAACAACAGCAAACACCCAGAAACTTCCATGCCTTAACAGTTGGAGAACAAGCAACCTGAGACTGCATGGCATCTCCTTAATCACCCTTCTTTGTTCCCTCTAAACTCTTATATTCCTGATGACCTCATCGTTAAGAGTCTAATGTTATCTCAACCACGGGGCTTGCCCACCCCCATGTTTTCGGATAGAAAGTTGCCCAAAATAATGAAACAAGCTATAACACTCATTAAAAGTGAACTACTGACTGAGAGCTCCATATTCTCTTCAACGTTTATGATGACCAGTACTGTGAGGTGACTAAAAAAGCAAAGCTCCTCCTCTTATGACAAGAGCATATTTTTGTTTTGTTATTAAAAACAGTGAATGTAATAATTATTGTATAATAAGTTTGTTAATCTAACCAGTGGGGAAGCTTGTGGGGGCTGTGACAACCCTGTATAGCTGGAAAGTCTCCAGCTGCCCATCCTGATAAGAACACGTATAGTGCTTGCTCAGCAAGATCGCAAACCCGCAACGCAGAGGAAGACTACGGCCTTCATCCTCACGACCACCAAGAGCTCCGAGATGACCCCCTAGCAACAGTACGTGCAACCGCAGGACATACCAGGATATGCCACGTACACCCAGAACAACCAAGCTATAAAAAAGGGGACTCTGGCGGGGGTGAGGTGCGTGTCTTGGTGGAGCAGAGACTCCCGGCGCACCCAGCGCTGTTTGCTTACCTCTATTCCTTTAATAAATTGTAAACTTTGATTGTAACCCTATTTGGGACTCAGTCATTTATAACAGTGAATACCTCTGGCACAGCATAGCCAAAGGCAATTTATAAATGAACTGCTCAAAGTTCCCCATGCCACGCTTAAGCTTTGATTAAAACAACTGCTTTGGTTTATGTTTTTCTGTTGCATTACATGCAACACCAGTGCAGCTCCATTAAAGTTAGACAAGTTGTTTTAGATTCACTCCCAGCTTAAATGCCACAGCTTCACTGCAGGAGATTAGGCAAAAGAATTCATCTTTATTAGGTTGCTTACTCAGGAGATGAGAGAGAAACTCTTGTACTTGAAGTGTTGTTTAATGCTCTACTTAAAAATGAGCGCAAAGCAAGTGAGCTAGAGCTACTACACTATTCCTATTTAATATATTTTTCACCATGAAGTCGATTTTTGCCATCAGTACATTTTGCCTAACAAAAGGCAACATCCATCTGTAACATAAGCCTAGCTGCAGAAGCACATACCTCCCTGCAGCATTTGCAGAGCTAACGACAACGTGCTTGAATCCCTCTTCAGTTCCGTGATTATTTGGTCACCAACAATTTCTGCAAGGTTGCGTTCACAACACACTTGCCCATTTATCTTTGCTGCAGCTGCTGTGGAACTAAGCAAGTTACAGAACACAGCAAAAGTGTTGTGGTGCTACAAAGCCTGCAATGATCTCGTTAGGGCAAACGAGATTTTGAGAGCTGGTGTTTCAGCAGGTGTTTGTCCCCTGGAAGCTGTTCCATGAAGGGTGCTGGCTGCTGACCAGCTGAGGTGACGACCACATGTGGAGAAAGAAGGCAGAGAGATTCTACTTCAGGCTTATTCCTGTTATAAGGTGTGTTGGGTCTGTCTGAGCTGGAGTCACCTTTTCCCTGCAGCAGCCCACACAGTGCTGTACTCTGCACTCGTAGCTGGAACAGCACTGATATCACTCCAGTGTTGTGTCTAATGCTGCGTAGTGCTGGCACAGCATCAGGACTCCTTTCAAGCCCCCAAGAGCCAGCAGGCTGGGGGTGGGCAAGTGATGGGGAGGGGACATTGCTGGGGCAGCTGACCTAAACCAACCAAAGGGATATTCCATAACACCTGATGTCACACTCAGCAATAAAAGGGGGGGCTCTCGTGGGGGGACGGGGCTGTTCCTCCTGAACAACCACTACGCGTTTGAGGCCCTGCTTCCCAGGACGTGGCCGAACACCGCTCGCTGATGGGAAGTAGAGAATAATTTTTCCTCTCTCTGTGCTTCTGCGCAGACTGATTGCTTCTTTTGTCTCTGTTTTTTCCTCCCATTCCCTTTCCCTTTAATTAAACCTTTCTTATCTCAAACCTCGAGTTCTCTGTGTTGTATTTTCTCCCCCTTCCTCTTTGAGGAGAGGGGGAGTGAGAGAGCGGTTGTGGTGGAGCTCGGCTGCCCACCTGAGTAAAACCACCACATAAGGCTGTTTATACAACTAGGCCTTGCTTTTTAGTGCTGCTGCACAAAACACTCCTGCTGTGCAACTATAAATAATTATAGAACATCCAAAACAAAACAAAAAAAAAATCTCTGTCCCTTGCAAGTCAGACCACAGAGTGCAGCTTCTGCTCAGAAGTCATGAAAGCAAAGAGACAATCCCATCAACTCATACGCTTTGAGGATTATAAGATGCTGGATCTATACATTTCTTAAACACTTGATTCATTTCAGCAGAACTAACCAACCTGCAGAGAATAAATTCTGGATTCCACACTAATTTAATCAGAAATAAATACGTGAAATTGCAGCCTTAGCCAATGAGGCCAGACCACTAACTCCAGGAGAAAAGATTTACCGGTTTGTATGATCTCCAGTTATTAATCACGAGACACCATTTTTATATTCCCCTATAACTTCTCAAATCCAAAAATCAGTTTCAGAGCCTGCCATTTCAGCATTCGTTAAAACATATAAAACTATGTGAACAAGGTAAGTTACCTAAACATCAGGACAGAACAACACGTAAAACCAAAATAGAGGATGATGAATAAGAAAAAAACATCTTATGAGCAAATTCTGTCCGACATTATATTTATCATTTAGAAATCATAGAGACAGTCACTAACTCCCTGTTTGCATGGCAAGAGGAAAGATTCAACCCCCCGTTGCACTCCATCCCCCCAAAAAGTCAATTGCCCTGTGCAGATTAGAGAGATGCTGAGCACAGGCACAAGCCTTACGGTCTGGTTCACAGCCATACATGTACATGTATGTGCAGAACCATGCTTTCAGATGAGAATGGGCCACAGATAAATAATACGTTAATTCAAAATTCACCATGTATCATTTTAACTCTGCTCATAATTACTTCCTAACATTTTCCTTGTCAGCCCACATGCTTGGACTATAGACAAATGGAAGAAGAGAAAGTAACAAGCAAGGGAAAGAGGAGCAAGTGAGGTGGCACTTACTGTGTTGCATTTTGTCCCGCACACCACTTGTCGGTGGTTCAGCCACTGGGAAGCAAACACTTTATTAAGGGTTCCAAGGTGAAACTCTCTCTCCTTCAGAACACTGGGAAGCTGCTGGGCTGCATATTCATGCAACAAGCGGTGATAGCTGGACTCATTCTGCATCCACACCTCTCTACCTTTCAGGTAGTACACCAAGGACCGCTTCACCAGGGGGAGCCTTTTCCTTTTGTGAACAGAGTGATCCCACCCATACTGTGAAAAATAAACGTGGAAGTTAGAGGAACTTAAAGCAGCACCCTTCACAGAGTCACAGAATCGTAGGGGTTGGAAGGGTCCTGTCCTGGTTTCAGTTAGAACAGAATTAATTTTCTTCCTAGTAGCTGGTGGAATGCTGTGTTTTGGCTTAGGATGAGAAGAGTGCTGATAACACCCCGATGTTTTAATTGTTGCAGAGCAGTGCTTATACCAAGCCAAGGACATCTCAGCCTTTCGCTCTGTCCTGCCAACAGGCAGGCTGGGGGTGCAGTAAGAGCTGGGAGGGGACAGACCCAGGACAGGTGACCCAAACTAGCCAAAGGGGTATTCCATACCATCTGACGTCATGCTAAACAATATATAGGGGTGGCTAGCCGGGGGGTGGGGGCCGGACTGCTCGGGGTTAGGCTGGGCATCGGTCAGCGGGTGGTGAGCAATTGCATTGTGCATCACTTGTTTGTACATATTATTATTACTTTCCTATTATCACCATTGTATCATTATTATTGTTATTATTATTATTATTATTTTGTTATTATTTTCCTGTCTTATTAAACTGTCTTTATCTCAACTCACGGGCTTCACTTTCCATTTCTCTCCCCTGTCCCAGAGAGGGAGGGGGGAGGGTGAGCGAACGGCTGAGTGGTGTTTAGCTGCCGGCCGGGTTAAACCACGACAGTCTTTTTGGTGCCCAACGTGGGGCTCGAAAGGTTGAGATAATGGCAGATCTGAACAGAGTGTGTTAAACTAAAATTGGTGTAAGTATTAGACCTGCTTAATAGTCACTTGTCATAATGCTGATTGCTTTAATCTCAACTGTGCTGCGCCTGTTTTCCAAATTGAGTATTATAGTACATTATTTTCCGTATTTGCTCTCTGTCATGTTGTTTATCCTCTCCGGGCCCTGGTTTCAGATCATTATGGTACTGAGTGTTGTAGCAATGGCTTATGAGACGATGAGATATCTGGCCATGACTCTAACTTGGTATTTGTACTCAGTAACATCGTCGACTCTGTATTTTGGAAACTGTATCTTGGAAACTATTAGCAATTATACCTATTGTTTTTTTCCATTAGGGAGTCAATCTGTGGAGGGGAAAGGGGAAGATATTTTTTCTTACTTGATTACTCTCCCTTTCTCCTTCACCACCCCTGTATCCTCCTGGATCACTATGCCTTCCTCCTTCACCACCCTCTTACCCTCCGAGCTTGCTACAATAGCTCTCTAAGATATTGAATATCCTTGGGATACTCAGACCAGCATAGTCTCATTGTTCTGCCTCCTGAATGCACTTCAGATTCTGCTTAAAGTTAAACAACTACTTAGGAAGCTCATCCGGAGATCTGCCCGGAGGCAGTATAGTTGTGGGTGGCAGGGAGTATGGGAGGATATGGGCAGGCATCTAGAGCAGTTGGCACCCCCAGTGTTTTGGAAATTCACCCCTGAACAACTGCAAAATCCTCAAAAACTGGCAGAATGCTTGAGAAAAAGGTGTCATGATTCTGGCAGTTCCAAAGTAACACAAATCATTGTAACATGTTGGGGCCTGGCTCATGCCTATCGAGCTGCCATTGATACTGCTATCAACTTAGTGACAGACCCTGCGGCTATTCCAACCCCTGTGGCAGACCCTGTAACGGGGTCTGAGAAACGAGCTGTAGCAGTGCAAGTTGACCCTGCAGAGGGTATTCCACCCTCTGTGGCAGACCCTATAACAAGGTCAGAGAAACGAGCAGTAGCAGTGCAAGTTGACCCTGCAGAGGGTATTCCAACCTCTGTGGCAGACCCTGTAACAAGGTCAGAGAAACGAGCAGTAGCAGTGCAAGCTGCCCCTGTAGAAAAGGTGAAAAAATGGTATAGAGATTCAGGTCTTTTAGAACGCAGAGAGTCTTCTGCCAAATCTAGGTATAGAGACAACGGAGACGACGACGACGCTGGGCCATCAACGGTTCAGGAGGAGGAAGATGAGGATGCCGAAAAATCAACAGTAACTACCCGAAGCCTAAACGAGCGTGAGTTACGAGATGTGCGAAAAGATTTTGGTCGCTGTATAGGTGAGCAGCTTGTCACCTGGCTGCTCCGATGCTGGGACTCTGGAGCCAATTGTGTGGAATTAGAGGGCAGGGAAGCCAAGCGACTGGGATCCCTTGCTAGAGACGCTGGCATTGACAAAGCAATTGCAAATGGAGCACAACCTCACAGCCTCTGGAGGCGTCTCCTCTCAGCTGTGAGGGAAAGGTATCCCTTCAAGGAAGAACTTGTATGTCTACCAGGCAAGTGGACCACTATGGAGAAGGGAATCCAGTACCTGAGGGAATTAGCCGTACGGGAAGTGATTTATGAGGATCCAGACCTCAATCAAACATCCACAGATCCAGATGAAGTCAGGTGTACACGACCCATGTGGCGGAAGTTTGTACAGAGTGCACCATCATCATATGCCAGCTCATTGGCAATAATGGCCTGGAAAGAGGATGAGGAACCCACAGTGGATGAAGCGGCTAAACAACTCCGGCAGTACAAAGAAAGTCTCTCCTCTTCCTTACAGGCCTGCGTCTCAGCTGTGGAGAAACTTTCTGAAAAGGTTCACCAACTTGAAGAGAATCTATCATCCTCCCCACCTGAACCAACCAGTGTCCACCGACCAAAAGAGAACACTGTGGAGAAACTTTCTGAAAAGGTTCACCAACTTGAAGAGAGATTATTCTCCTCCATACCTGTACAGAGCAGTGTCTCAGCTATCAGGGGTAGGCGTTCATCCACACAAGGAAGACGATATGGTGGGTACTCACCCCGTGCCACCCTGTGGTTTTACTTACGAGACCATGGAGAGGACATGAGAAAATGGGATGGAAAATCTACTGCGATCCTAGAGGCACGGGTACGTGAGTTGCAAAAGAAAACAATCAAGAAAAAGGGATTCTCTGAAAAGTTTGCTGCTCCAACTTCCAGCAGACAGTCCTTCAAACACAGAAATGAAGAAGATTCTGACCAGGATTAGGGGAGCCCTGCCTCCAGCCAGGGGGAGGAAAGGGACAATCGAGTTTATTGGACTGTGTGGATTCGATGGCCTGGCACGTCAGATGCACAGAAGTATAAGGCTTTAGTAGACACCGGTGCACAATGTACTATAATGCCATCGAGATATAAAGAGCCCATCTATATTTGTGGAGTGACAGGGGGATCTCAGCAGTTGACTGTATTGGAGGCTGAAGTGAGTCTGACTGGGAATGAGTGGCAAAAGCACCGCATTGTGACTGGCCCGGATGCTCCATGTATCCTTGGCATAGACTATCTTAGAAGAGGATATTGCAAGGACCCAAAAGGGTTCCGGTGGGCTTTTGGTATAGCTGCCTTAGAGACAGAGGGCATTAAACAATTATCTACCTTGCCTGGTCTCTCAGAGGACCCCTCTGTTGTGGGGTTGCTGAGGGTCGAAGGACAGCAAGTGCCAATCGCTACCACAACTGTGCACCGGCGGCAATATCGCGCTAACCGGGACTCCCTGATTCCCATCCATAAGCTAATTCGTCAATTGGAGAGCCAAGGAGTGATCAGCAAGACTCATTCACCTTTCAATAGTCCCATATGGCCAGTGCGAAAGTCTAATGGCGAGTGGAGACTAACAGTGGACTATCGTGGCCTGAACGAAGTGACGCCACCACTGAGTGCTGCAGTGCCGGACATGCTGGAACTTCAGTACGAACTTGAATCGAAGGCAGCCAAGTGGTACGCCACAATTGATATCGCTAATGCATTTTTCTCCATCCCTCTAGCAGCAGAGTGCAGGCCACAATTTGCCTTCACTTGGAGGGGAGTCCAATATACTTGGAATCGGCTGCCCCAGGGGTGGAAACACAGCCCTACCATTTGCCATGGGCTGATCCAGTCTGCACTAGAGCAGGGGGAAGCTCCTGAACACCTGCAGTACATCGATGACATTATTGTGTGGGGTGACACAGCAGAGGAAGTTTTCGAGAAAGGGAAGAAAATAGTCCAAATCCTTCTGAAAGCCGGTTTTGCCATAAAACAAAATAAAGTCAAAGGACCTGCACGAGAGATCCAGTTTTTAGGAATAAAATGGCAAGATGGACGTCGTCAAATCCCAATGGATGTGATCAACAAAATAACAGCTATGTCTCCACCAACTAACAAAAAAGAAACACAGACTTTCCTAGGTGTTGTGGGGTTTTGGAGAATGCACATCCCAAATTACAGTCTGATTGTAAACCCGCTCTACCAAGTAACCCGTAAGAAGAATGAGTTTGAATGGGGCCCTGAACAACGACAAGCCTTTGAACAAATCAAGCAGGAAATAGTCCATGCAGTAGCCCTTGGGCCAGTTCGAACAGGACCAGATGTAAAGAATGTGCTCTACACTGGAGCCGGGGAGAACGGCCCCACCTGGAGCCTCTGGCAGAAAGAACCTGGGGAAACTCGAGGTCGGCCCCTGGGGTTTTGGAGCCGGGGATACAGAGGGTCTGAGGCCCGCTATACTCCAACTGAAAAGGAGATATTGGCAGCATATGAAGAAGTTCGATCTGCTTCGGAGGTGGTCGGTACTGAAGCGCAGCTCCTCCTAGCACCCTGATTGCCGGTACTAGGCTGGATGTTCAAGGGAAGGGTCTCTTCTACGCATCATGCAACTGATGCTACGTGGAGCAAGTGGGTTGCACTGATCACTCAGCGGGCTCGAATAGGAAACCCCAGTCGCCCAGGAATCCTGGAAGTGATTATGGACTGGCCAGAAGGCAAATACTTTGGGATATCATCAGAGGAGGAGGTGGGTCGTGCTGAAGAAGCCCCACTGTACAACCAGTTACCAGAGAATGAAAAGAAATATGCCCTGTTCACTGATGGGTCCTGTCGTACTGTGGGGAAGCATCGGAGATGGAAGGCTGCTGTATGGAGTCCTATGCGACGAGTTGCAGAAGCTGCTGAGGGAGAAGGTGAATCGAGTCAGTTTGCAGAAGTGAAGGCCATTCAGCTGGCTTTAGACATTGCTGAACGAGAAAAATGGCCAGTTCTCTATCTCTACACCGATTCATGGATGGTAGCAAATGCCCTGTGGGGATGGTTACAGCAATGGAAGCAAAACAACTGGCAGCGTAGGGGCAAACCCATCTGGGCTGCTGCTTTGTGGCAAGACATTGCTGCTCGGGTGGAGAACCTGGAAGAGGAAAGTACGTCACGTAGATGCTCATGTGCCCAAGAATCGGGCTACTGAAGAACATCAAAACAACCAGCAGGTGGATCAGGCTGCTAAGATTGAAGTAGCTCAGGTGGACCTGGACTGGCAGCATAAAGGTGAATTATTTATAGCCCGATGGGCCCATGACACCTCAGGCCATCAAGGTAGAGATGCAACATACAGATGGGCTCGTGATCGAGGGGTGGACCTGACCATGGACGCTATAGCACAGGTTATTCATGACTGTGAAACATGTGCTGCAATCAAGCAAGCCAAACGGTCAAAGCCTCTTTGGTATGGAGGACGATGGCTGAAATATAAATATGGAGAAGCCTGGCAGATTGATTACATCACACTCCCTCAAACTTGCAATGGCAAGCGCCATGTACTTACAATGGTGGAAGCAACCACCGGATGGCTGGAAACATATCCTGTGCCTCATGCCACCGCCCGGAACACTATCCTGGGCCTTGAAAAGCAAGTCCTATGGCGACATGGTACCCCAGAAAGAATAGAGTCAGACAATGGGACTCATTTCCGAAACAACCTTTTAGACACTTGGGCCAAAGAACATGGTATTGAGTGGGTGTATCACATCCCCTATCATGCACCAGCCTCCGGGAAAGTTGAACGATACAACGGACTGTTAAAGACTACATTGAAAGCAATGGGCGCTGGGACATTCAAAAATTGGGATACGCATTTGGCAAAGGCCACCTGGTTAGTCAATACTAGGGGATCTGCCAACCGAGCTGGACCTGCCCAATCAAACCTGTTACGTACTGTAGATGGGGATAAAGTTCCTGTAGTGCATGTAAGAAATATGCTGGGTAAAACAGTCTGGGCTACTCCTGCCTCAGGAAAAGGCAAACCTATTCGTGGAATTGTTTTCGCTCAGGGACCTGGATACACTTGGTGGGTGATGCAAAAGAACAGAGAGGTCCGGTGTGTACCTCAAGGAGATTTAATACTGGGTGAGAATAGCCCATGAACTGAATTGTACCATGTTAATTACTATATAATACTGTATGTTATCACTACTATGACTACCGTAGGTGACTAATTAGAATGTATGGAAAAGAGTGTAACCTGAGCATGACATAAATGGTATGGAATAAGGGGTGGATAGATGTCCTGATTTCAGTTAGAACAGAATTAATTTTCTTCCTAGTAGCTGGTGGAATGCTGTGTTTTGGCTTAGGATGAGAAGAGTGCTGATAACACCCCGATGTTTTAATTGTTGCAGAGCAGTGCTTATACCAAGCCAAGGACATCTCAGCCTTTCGCTCTGTCCTGCCAACAGGCAGGCTGGGGGTGCAGTAAGAGCTGGGAGGGGACAGATCCAGGACAGGTGACCCAAACTAGCCAAAGGGGTATTCCATACCATCTGACGTCATGCTAAACAATATATAGGGGTGGCTAGCCAGGGGAGGGGGCCGGACTGCTCGGGGTTAGGCTGGGCATCGGTCAGCGGGTGGTGAGCAATTGCATTGTGCATCACTTGTTTGTACATATTATTAGTAGTAGTAGTATTATCATCATTGTATTATTATTATTATTATTATTATTATTATTATTATTTTCCTGTCTTATTAAACTGTCTTTATCTCAACTCACGGGCTTCACTTTCCATTTCTCTCCCCCGTCCCAGAGAGGGAGCGGGGAGGGTGAGCGAACGGCTGCATGGTGTTTAGCTGCCGGCCGGGTTAAACCACGACAGGTCCTCAAAGATCATCAAGTCCAATCCCTCTGCCAAAGCAGGTTCCTTAGAGGAGGCTGCCCAAGTAGGCATCCAGACAGGCCTTAAATATCTCCAGAGAAGGAGACTCCACAACCTCCCTGGGCAGCCTGTTCCAGTGCTCCATCACCCTCACTGTGAAGAAGGTCTCTCGCATGTTGATGCGGAACTTCCTGTGCTCTATCTCGTGACCATTACTCCTTGTCCTGGCCCCACAAACCACTGAGAAGAGGTTGGCCAAATCCCTCTGTCTCCCACACCTCAGGTATTTATACACATTGATGAGATCCCCTCTCAGTCTTCTTTTCTCCAGGCTGAACAGACCCAGGTCTCTCAGCCTTTCCTCATAAGGAAGATGCTCCAGGCCCCGTATCATCTTTGTGGCCCTCCGCTGGACTCTTTCCACGAGATCCCTGTCTTTTTTGTACCAGGGAGCCCAGAACTGGACACAGTACCCCAGGTGAGGCCTGACCAGGGCAGAGTAGAGGGGGAGGATCACCTCCCTTGACCTGCTGGCCACACTCCCTTTTAATGCACGACAGGATCCCATTGGCCCTCTTGGCCACCAGGGCACACTGCTGGCTCATGGTCAACCTGTCGTCCACCAGGACCCCCAGGTCCTTCTCCTCAGAGCTCCTCTCCAGCAGGTCGTCCCCCAGCCTGTACTGATACTTCGGGTTGTTCCTTCCCAGGTGCAGGACTCTACACTTGCTCTTGTTAAACCTCATTTGGTTTCTTCCTGACCAAATTGGTTTCTTCCTGACTCCAGCTGGTCCAGGTCTCATTGAATGGCAGCACAGCCTTCTGGCGTGTCAGCCACTCCTCCCAGCTTTGTGTCATCGGCGTACTTGCTGAGGGCGGACACTATTCCCTCATCAAGGTTGTTGATGAAGATGTTGAACAAGACCGGACCCAGCACCGACCCCTGGGGAACACCGCTAGTCACAGGCCTCCAGCCGGACTCTGTGCCACCAATCACCACCCTATGAGCTCAGCCAGTTCTCAACCCACCTCACTGTTCACTCCTCTATCCCATACTTTCTCAGCTTTGCTAGCAGGATGTCGTGGGAGACAGTACCAAAAGCCTTGCTAAAGTCAAGGTAGATGACATCCACTGCTCTCCCCCCATCTACCCAGCTGGTGATGCCATCATAGAAGGCAATGAGGTTGGTTGAGCACAACTTCCCCTTGGTGAATCCATGCGGACTACTCCTCATAACCTTCTTCTCTTCCAATTGCTTGGAGATGGCATCCAGAACAAGCTGTTCCAACACCTTTCCAGGGACAGAGGTGAGACTGACTGGCCTGTAGTTTCCCGGATCCTCCTTCTTGCCCTTCTGGAAGACCGGAGTGACATTGGCTATCCGCCAGTCTTCAGACACCTCTCCTGTTCTCCAGGACCTTTCAAAGATGATAGAGAGCGATTCGGCAATCACCTCTCCCAACTCCCTCAGCACACGTGGATGCATCCCATCGGGACCCATGGATTTGTGTGCTTTGAGCCCACTCAGACGCTCCCGAACCACTCCCTTGTCAACAAGGGGGGAGATCTCCACTTCCCAGACTCTTTCTCCTTCCTCCAGGGTCGAGGAGTCCCGGGGGGGGGGGTCCTTGAAACAAAGACTGAGGCAAAGAAAGCACTCAGTATCTCCGCCTTCTCAATGTCTCCCATTACCAGGACACTCCCCTCGTTCAGCAAGGGACCCACATCATCCCTAGTCTTCCTTCTACCGTTTACATACTTAAAAGATAATAAGAAGGGTTTCTTTTATCTCTTTTGCAAACCTCATCTCTAGGTGGGCTTTAGCCTTCCTCATCCACAAGCTCTCCACTTGTGCTTCACCCTCCCCCAGGTGGAGCTGGGTACACTCTAATTGCTCCCTCACATAAAGGGCAACCCCACCTCCTCACTACCCTTGTAAATTCAGAATGCTGAAATTGAGGTGGCTACCCTAGTGAATACCATAGCAGATTAGCTTGGATTTGCCAGTCTCCAAAAGTTTATAGAAATAACAAATGTTTGCTACAGAAGCAACACCACAGCGATACCCCCATCACTCCACAGGGGTTTACTGATGTCGTTGCTTACGGATACAGGAGAAAAGAAGGGGGGAAACAACAGTTTAAACAGGCGAAGACCGCCCCCCCCCCCCCCCCAGCCCCAGCCACACCGTTTTGGGGTCACAGCTAAGAGAGGGGGCTGGAGACGGACCAGGGCAGGGGGGCCGTGGGTCTCCTGCAGCCAGCCTTGGGGTCGGCCCAGTGTATGGCTGCAGAGCTGGGGGCGGCGGGCACGGTGGTTACATGTCGAGCAGCGGCACCCAACGGGATCGGGGCGGGGGGGCAGAACCTCATGACGTCTCCCCCAACAGGGCACCCTCACACCACGGCCCCCCCCTCAGGGCCCCTCCGGCCACCTCCCCAATCCCAGTGTCCCTCTCCTCTCACACCGCCCACCCCCCCAAAGCCTACCTGTTCCCCATGGAGCCCCCCGGGCCCCGCGGCAGTCGCCGCCGCTTTTCGCTTCCTGCTAACTGTTTTCCGGGCCATAGTAGAATGAGGGGAAGGAAGAGAAGCCGAGAACCCGGCCCGAGCCCCACATGGAGCAGGTGGTCTCCAGGGCTAGGGGCATAAGCGTGAGGGAGCCGGGTCGGGCCGCGCCTTACGACATTGCCCCAACGTCTTTGCGACAGCCGCGATGCCGCTTGACGGCAGCTCCTCGGTTTCCTAGCACTACCCTCCCTCCCTCCCTCCCTGCCCCCGCCCGTTGGGGGTTGCTAGGCAACTCGCGCCGTCAGGGCGGAGCGGCGCAACCCCGCGGTGGCTGAGGGGAGGCGGCCCGGAGAACCCATCATCGGGCCCGGATCTCTCTCGGTGCCAGTCCGCAGGGCCTCTGCCGCTGCTGAGGGGCCACAGGTGCACCGACAGAGTGTTCCCAGCTGGAAGGGACCCAAGGGTCACCCAGTCTGGCTCCTCACAGGACCACCCAAACCCTATGTCTAGGAGCCTTGTCCAAGCGCTCCATGACCTCCACCAGGCTCGGTGACATTGACATGCAGAAAACGGACTCCACAATCAGTAAGATTGTAAAGTAGGTATGTTTATTCAGCGCTGGGCAGCACGGGGGGTAGTCCCACCAAAGTCGTGTGCACCTCAACGCGGCAACTTGCCGTGGTTATATGCAGTAAAGAGTTACATATGCATGAAGTTTCCCAATATGCGTATACATATGCATGACCTATCCTGGCTTCATATTAAAATTAGCTCCAAGAAGTCATTTCCATAAACTCCTCTCATCTTGCATAGCGCTTGCATAGTGTCTCCTGGTGGTGGTCTCTGGGGGTCGTGGGGATGAAGGCTGATAACTCTTCTTCATCACCACTAGTTGACCCCCTGCCTTTGTGCAGACTCAGCTGCTCTTGGCTCTTGTCCAAACCACAGGGTCGGTCTCAGCCTGTTCTTGAGACAGGATCTCTGTTTTTATCGGTAACCATCCTTTGTGAGAGGCCCCAAGACTCCTTGTTTCAGTTGATTTGCACAGTAGTAAGCAAAGACATTAAGCAGCATCTGTTTTTAATACAATAATCTAGGTATTCATTAGTCAGCATTCTGTCTACTAGGATTCTCTTAACTCCCTCTCTCACCATGACCGCTTCCCCGTGGAGCGTGTCCACGCCCAGCCACCTTCTCAGTTGTGGGAACAAAAATGTTTTTTTTGCACCAGAATTGGTAACATAAGCACAGGAAGTACCAGACATGCTGCTTCTTGGGAATGCCCAATGTATGGGGGGCGGGAGGGGGAAGAAAGACAAGTACTAAATAAATATTCAACAGAAAAGCATTTACTGGGTGCAGGTGACTGTGTAAGAAAGAGCTGAGCAACTAGATGACACCAGCAAAATGGATTGGGAAAACAGAATAGCATTAGATATTGTGAGAAACACTCTATAGCCAATAACTTGGCTCAGGTGAGGATCTCAGTGAAGTAGTAATTTATTCACGATTGCAATGGCAGGCATCCCACAAGCATGAGCACACCTACTAGTTCCTAAACTAGCAGGTTCAAGTTCTACAAGTAGGTTCAAGTAGGTTCATTCAAAAATCAAGGATGTAAATATGGACATTACCATCCCCTTCCATTTACCAAACCAAGATTCCAACCATCCGGTAGTGGAAGTGTCTGTTCCTGAGTTTTCTGCCAATTCACTGGCAAGGGTGGTAAGCCCTTGCAATGCTCTAGTTACTGTGCCATCCGGGCAGTATTGTTGGGTATAAAAGTGCAACAGTGGTTGCTCAGTATCACACACACACCTCTAAACTTGAGTACGCCTATACATATGTACAATCAGAAAAGGTCCTTTAAGTCTATTACTATCAGTGTCCATGCTATTCCTATCAATGTCCATGACTGGGGGAGCATAGCTGGAGTTGGTAATCCTGGCTGAAGTGCTCCCATATCTTCCATGACTTATAACATGTCCTGGTTTCAGTTAGCACAGAATTAATTTTCTTCCTAGTAGCTGGTGGAATGCTGTGTTTTGGCTTAGAATGAGAAGAGTGCTGATAACACCCCGATGCTTTAATTGTTGCAGAGCAGTGCTTATACTAAGCCAAGGACATCTCAGCCTTTGCTCTGTCCTGCCAACGGGCAGGCTGGGGGGTGCAGTAAGAGCTGGGAGGGGACAGACCCAGGACAGGTGACCCAAACTAGCCAAAGGGGTATTCCATACCATCTGACGTCATGCTAAACAATATATAGGGGTGGCTAGCCGGGGGGAGGGGGCCGGACTGCTCGGGGTTAGGCTGGGCATCGGTCAGCGGGTGGTGAGCAATTGCATTGTGCATCACTTGTTTGTACATACTATTATTACTTTCGTATTATCCCCATTGTATCATCATTATTATTCTTGTTATTATTATTTTTGTTATTTTTTTTTTCCTGTCTTATTAAACTGTCTTTATCTCAACTCACGGGCTTCACTTTCCATTTCTCTCCCCCGTCCCAGAGAGGGAGGGGGGAGGGTGAGCGAACGGCTGCGTGGTGTTTAGCTGCCGGTCGGGTTAAACCACGACAGTCTTTTTGGCGCCCAACGTGGGGCCCGAAAGGTTGAGATAACGGCAGATCTGATCAGAGTGTGTTAAACTAAAATTGGTGTAAGGATTAGACCTGCTTAATAGTCACTTGTCATGATGCTGATTGCTTTAATCACAACTCTGCTGCGCCTGTTTTCCAAATTGAGTATTATAGTACATTATTTTCCGTATTTGCTCTCTGTAGTGTTGTTTCTCCTCTCCGGGCCCTGGTTTCAGACCATTATGGTACTAAGTGTTATAGCAATGGCTTATGAGACGATAAGATATCTGGTCATGACTCTAACTTGGTATTTATACTCAGTAACATCGTGGACTCTGTACTTTGGAAACAGCATCTTGGGAACTATTAGCAATTATACCTATTGTTTTTCTCCATTAGAGAGTCAATCTGTGGAGGGGAAAGGGGAGGATATTTTTCCTTACTTGCTTACTCTCCCTTTCTCCTTCACCACCCCTGTATCCTCCTGGGTCACTCTGCCTTCCTCCTTCACCACCCTCTTATCCCCTGAGCTTGTCACAATAGCTCTCCAAGATATTGAATATTTCTGGAATACTCAGAATACCATAGTCTTGTTGTTCTGCCTCATGAATGCACTTCAGATTCTGCTTAAAGTTAAACAACTACTTATGAAGCTCATCCGGAGATCTGCCCGGAGGCAGTATAGTTGTGGGTGGCAGGGAGTATGGGTGGATATGGGCAGGCATCTAGAGCAGTTGGCACCCCCAGTGTGTTGGAAATTCACCCCTGAACAATGGCAAAATCCTCAAAAACTGGCAGAATGCTTGAAAAAAAGGTGTAATGATTCTGGCAGTTCCAAAGTAACACAAATCATTGTAACGTGCTGGGGCCTGGCTCATGCCTATCGAGCTGCCATTGATACTGCTGTCAACTTAGTGACAGACCCTGCGGCCACTCCAAACCCTGTGACAGATCCAACGGCCACTGTGACCCCTACGGTGGATTCTGCAGCCGCTCCAGTCCCAGCTCCTGCAGCCACTCCAGTCCCAGCTCCTGCAGCCGCTCCAGTCCCAGCTCCTGCAGCTGCTCCAGTCCCAGTTCCTGCAGTCGCTCCAGTTCCAGCTCCGGCCGCTACTCCAGTCCCAGTTCCTGCAACTGCTCCAGCTCCAGCTCCTGAAGCCGCTCCAGCTCCAGCTCCTGCAGCTGCTCCAGTCCCAGTTCCTGCAGTCGCTCCAGTTCCAGCTCCGGCCGCTACTCCAGTCCCAGTTCCTGCAACTGCTCCAGTCCCAGCTTCTGAAGCCGCTCCAGCTCCAGCTCCTGAAGCCGCTCCAGCTCCAGCTCCTACTGCTGCTCCAGTCCCAGCTCCTGCAACTGCTCCAGCTCCAGCTCCAGCTCCTGTAGCCGCTACAGCTCCGGTTCCTGCAACTGCTCCAGCTCCTGTAGCCGCTCCAGCTCCTGTGGCCGTGTCAGAGAAACGAGCTGTAGCAGTGCAAGTTGACCCTGCAGAGGGCATTCCAACCCCTGTGGCAGACCCTGTAACAAAGTCAGAGAAACGAGCAGTAGCAGTGCAAGCTGCCCCTGTAGAGAAGGTGAAAATATGGTACAGAAATTCAAGTCGTTTAGAACGCAGAGAGTCTTCTGCCAATCCAGGTAAGGCTTCTGCCAAAACTAAGTATAGAGATGACGAAGATGATGACGACGCTGGGCCGTCAAGGATTCAGGAGGAGGAAGATGAGGATGCCGAAAGAGCAACAGTAACTACCCGAAGCCTAAACGAGCGCGAGCTACGAGATGTGCGAAAAGATTTTGGTCGCTGTATAGGTGAGCAGCTTGTCACCTGGCTGCTCCGGTGCTGGGACTCTGGAGCCAATTGTGTGGAATTAGACGGCAGGGAAGCCAAGCGGCTGGGATCCCTTGCTCGAGACGCCGGCATTGACAAAGCAATTGCAGATGGAGCACGACCCACCAGCCTCTGGAGGCGTCTCCTCTCAGCTGTGAGGGAAAGGTATCCCTTCAAGGAAGATATTTTATGTCTACCAGGCAAGTGGACCACTATGGAGAAGGGAATCCAGTACCTGAGGGAATTAGCCGTACGGGAAGTGATTTATGAGGATCCAGACCTCAATCAAACATCCACAGATCCAGATGAAGTCAAGTGTACACGACCCATGTGGCGGAAGTTTGTACGGAGTGCACCATCATCATATGCCAGCTCATTGGCAATAATGGCCTGGAAAGAGGATGAGGAACCCACAGTGGGTGAAGCGGCTAAACAACTCCGGCAGTACGAAGAAAGTCTCTCCTCTTCCTTACAGGCCTGCGTCTCAGCTGTGGAGAAACTTTCTGAAAAGGTTCACCAACTTGAAGAGAATCTATTGTCCTCCCCACCTGAACCAACCAGTGCCCACCGACCAAAGGAGAACACTTGGGAGAAACTTTCTGAAAAGGTTCACCAACTTGAAGAGAGATTATTCTCCTTCGCACCTGTACAAAGCAGTGTCTCAGCTGTCAGGGGTAGGCGTTCACCCACACAAGGAAGACGATATGGTGGGTACTCACCCCGTGCCACCCTGTGGTTTTACTTACGAGACCATGGAGAGGACATGAGAAAGTGGGATGGAAAATCTACCGCGACCCTAGAGGCACGGGTACGTGAGTTGCAAAAGAAAACAATCAGGAAAAAGGGATTCTCCGAAAAGTTTGCTGCTCCAACTTCCAGCAGACAGTCCTTCAAACACAGAAACGAGGAAGATTCTGACCAGGATTAGGGGGGCCCTGCCTCCAGCCAGGGGGAGGAAAGGGACAATCGAGTTTATTGGACTGTGTGGATTCGATGGCCTGGCACATCACGCGCACAGAAGTATAAGGCTTTAGTAGACACCGGTGCACAATGTACTATAATGCCATCGAGCTATAAAGGACCAGAGCCCATCTATATTTGTGGAGTGACAGGGGGATCTCAGCAGTTGACTGTATTGGAGGCTGAAGTGAGTCTGACTGGGAATGAGTGGGAAAAGCACCGCATTGTGACTGGTCCGGATGCTCCATGTATCCTTGGCATAGACTATCTTAGAAGAGGATACTGCAAGGACCCAAAAGGGTTCCGGTGGGCTTTTGGTATTGCTGCCTTAGAGACAGAGGGCATTAAACAATTATCTACCTTGCCTGGTCTCTCAGAGGACCCCTCTGTTGTGGGGTTGCTGAGGGTCGAAGAACAGCAAGTGCCAATTGCTACCACAACTGTGCACCGGCGGCAATATCGCACCAACCGAGACTCCCTGATTCCCATCCATAAGCTAATTCGTCAATTGGAGAGCCAAGGAGTGATCAGCAAGACTCATTCACCTTTCAATAGTCCCATATGGCCAGTGCGAAAGTCTAATGGCGAGTGGAGACTAACAGTGGACTATCGTGGCCTGAACGAAGTCACGCCACCACTGAGTGCTGCAGTGCCGGACATGCTGGAACTTCAGTATGAACTTGAATCGAAGGCAGCCAAGTGGTACGCCACAATTGATATCGCTAATGCATTTTTCTCCATCCCTCTAGCAGCAGAGTGCAGGCCACAATTTGCCTTCACTTGGAGGGGAGTCCAATATACTTGGAATAGGCTGCCCCAGGGGTGGAAACACAGCCCTACCATTTGCCATGGGCTGATCCAGTCTGCACTAGAGCAGGGGGAAGCTCCTGAACACCTGCAGTACATCGATGACATTATTGTGTGGGGTGACACAGCAGAGGAAGTTTTCGAGAAAGGGAAGAAAATAGTCCAAATCCTTCTGAAAGCCGGTTTTGCCATAAAACAAAATAAAGTCAAAGGACCTGCACGGGAGATCCAGTTTTTAGGAATAAAATGGCAAGATGGACGTCGTCAAATCCCAATGGATGTGATCAACAAAATAACAGCTATGTCTCCACCAACTAACAAAAAAGAAACACAGACTTTCCTAGGTGTTGTGGGGTTTTGGAGAATGCACATCCCAAATTACAGTCTGATTGTAAACCCACTCTACCAAGTAACTCGCAAGAAGAATGAGTTTGAATGGGGCCCTGAACAACGACAAGCCTTTGAACAAATCAAGCAGGAAATAGTCCATGCAGTAGCCCTTGGGCCAGTTCGAACAGGACCAGATGTAAAGAATGTGCTCTACACTGCAGCCGGGGAGAACGGCCCCACCTGGAGCCTCTGGCAGAAAGAACCTGGGGAAACTCGAGGTCGGCCTCTGGGGTTTTGGAGTCGGGGATACAGAGGGTCTGAGGCCCGCTGTACTCCAACTGAAAAGGAGATATTGGCAGCATATGAAGGAGTTCGATCTGCTTCGGAGGTGGTCGGTACTGAAGCGCAGCTCCTCCTAGCACCCCGATTACCGGTACTAGGCTGGATGTTCAAGGGAAGGGTCCCCTCTACGCATCATGCAACTGATGCTACATGGAGCAAGTGGGTTGCACTGATTACTCAGCGGGCTCGAATAGGAAACCCCAGTCGCCCAGGAATATTGGAAGTGATCATGGACTGGCCAGAAGGCAAATACTTTGGGATATCATCAGAGGAGGAGGTGGGTCGTGCTGAAGAAGCCCCACTGTACAACCAGTTGCCAGAGAATGAAAAGAAATATGCCCTGTTCACTGATGGGTCCTGTCGTATTGTGGGGAAGCATCGGAGATGGAAGGCTGCTGTATGGAGCCCTACGCGACGAGTTGCAGAAGCTGCTGAGGGAGAAGGTGAATCGAGTCAGTTTGCAGAAGTGAAAGCCATTCAGCTGGCTTTAGACATTGCTGAACGAGAAAAATGGCCAGTTCTCTATCTCTACACCGATTCATGGATGGTAGCAAATGCCCTGTGGGGATGGTTACAGCAATGGAAGCAAAACAACTGGCAGCGTAGGGGCAAACCTATCTGGGCTGCTGCATTGTGGCAAGATATTGCTGCTCGGGTAGAGAACCTGGCTGTGAAAGTACGCCACGTAGATGCTCATGTGCCCAAGAATCGGGCTACTGAAGAACATCAAAACAACCAGCAGGTGGATCAGGCTGCTAAGATTGAAGTAGCTCAGGTGGACCTGGATTGGCAGCATAAAGGTGAATTATTTATAGCCCGATGGGCCCATGACACCTCAGGCCATCAAGGTAGAGATGCAACATACAGATGGGCTCGTGATCGAGGGGTGGACTTGACCATGGACGCTATAGCACAGGTTATTCATGACTGTGAAACATGTGCTGCAATCAAGCAAGCCAAACGGTCAAAGCCTCTTTGGTATGGAGGACGATGGCTGAAATATAAATATGGAGAGGCCTGGCAGATTGATTACATCACACTCCCTCAAACTCGCAATGGCAAGCGCCACGTACTTACAATGGTGGAAGCAACCACCGGATGGCTGGAAACATATCCTGTGCCTCATGCTACCGCCCGGAACACCATCCTGGGCCTTGAAAAGCAAGTCCTATGGCGACATGGCACCCCAGAAAGAATAGAATCAGATAATGGGACTCACTTCCGAAACAACCTTTTAGACACTTGGGCCAAAGAACATGGTATTGAATGGGTGTATCACATCCCCTATCATGCACCAGCCTCCGGGAAAGTTGAACGATACAATGGCCTGTTAAAGACTACCTTGAAAGCAATGGGCGCTGGGACGTTCAAAAACTGGGATATGCATTTGGCAAAGGCCACCTGGTTAGTCAATACTAGGGGATCTACCAACCGAGCTGGACCTGCCCAATCAAACCTGTTACGTACTGTAGATGGGGATAAAGTTCCTGTAGTGCATGTAAGAAATATGCTGGGTAAAACAGTCTGGGCTACTCCTGCCTCAGGAAAAGGCAAACCTATTCGTGGAATTGTTTTCGCTCAGGGACCTGGATATACTTGGTGGGTGATGCAAAAGAACGGAGAGGTCCGGTGTGTACCTCAAGGAGATTTAATACTGGGTGAGAATAGCCCATGAACTGAATTGCACCATGTTAAATAGTATATTATACTGTATGTTATCACTACCATGATTACTATAGGTGACTAATTAGAATGTATGGAAAAGAGTGTAACCTGAGCATGACATAAATGGTATGGAATAAGGGGTGGATAGATGTCCTGGTTTCAGTTAGCACAGAATTAATTTTCTTCCTAGTAGCTGGTGGAATGCTGTGTTTTGGCTTAGAATGAGAAGAGTGCTGATAACACCCCGATGCTTTAATTGTTGCAGAGCAGTGCTTATACTAAGCCAAGGACATCTCAGCCTTTGCTCTGTCCTGCCAACGGGCAGGCTGGGGGGTGCAGTAAGAGCTGGGAGGGGACAGACCCAGGACAGGTGACCCAAACTAGCCAAAGGGGTATTCCATACCATCTGACGTCATGCTAAACAATATATAGGGGTGGCTAGCCGGGGGGAGGGGGCCGGACTGCTCGGGGTTAGGCTGGGCATCGGTCAGCGGGTGGTGAGCAATTGCATTGTGCATCACTTGTTTGTACATACTATTATTACTTTCGTATTATCCCCATTGTATCATCATTATTATTCTTGTTATTATTATTTTTGTTATTTTTTTTTTCCTGTCTTATTAAACTGTCTTTATCTCAACTCACGGGCTTCACTTTCCATTTCTCTCCCCCGTCCCAGAGAGGGAGGGGGGAGGGTGAGCGAACGGCTGCGTGGTGTTTAGCTGCCGGTCGGGTTAAACCACGACAAACAGTCTCCATTTTCTTGATTACAAACACTGGAGTATTCCAGGGCTAGTCGTGGGAACAATATGTCTCGCTTTAAGTTTTCAAGCAACTCGGCATTTGGGCCTCATGCATCCCACTCTTCCCGGATCGAAGGGAAACATATCCATCTCCTTTTCAAGGCCAATAGGGCCTGGGTCAAAAGGCACGTCCAGGTCACCAGGGGGCGTAACAGCAAAAGCCTTCGATGGCTGTAGCAGCAGAGGAGCCGATGGCGTAGCAGTCGGATCAGTAAAGGAGCCCGCAGCTCCCTCACTGTCTGGGAAAACACAAGTGTCTGACTGTGGTCCCACATGGCTCTTTAAGGCCTCAGAGACTGCTCGCCAGGTGCCGAGCAATCCCACTGCAACCTTGTCATTTTTAGTTGCAGAGTCCCACACCTTGACCTCAAATTGGTCCCATATTTCAGGATCATAAACTGTCTGATTGTTAATAAGGAGAACGAGCTGTAAGGTTACCAGGACAGTCTTTGTTCCTAAGGACGTGTGATTCCCCATAACGCACAACTGCTTACCAGCAAGGTGCAGTTGTGTGCGCGGGTCCGCTTCTCTCAGCTTGAGCTTCTCTCCAGCTCCGGTGCGCCTATTTCCAGCGACTTTCTGTACAAGCTTCTCTGAGCGGTTTGCTGAGTTTGGCCGAACCTATCTTCATGAGGCGATCAATATCCCTATTCCTGTCCTCGTCTCCGTTCTGCCAGCCTGTTCCTTTTCATTCCTTCTTTCTGCTTCTTTACTGATGACATAACTTCATTATATTGTGTTGTCTTTTTTCATCTTGAGGACAGGCTCCCCTCTTATACACTTCTTCCCACAGCAGTTCTTTTCAAAAACAACTTTTCATTGGTCAAACAACTTTGCCCTGCAACAGCAAACACCCAGCAACTTCCATGCCTTAATGGCTGGAGAACAAGCAACCTGAGACTGCATGGCATCTCCTCAATCACCCTTCTTTGTTCCCTCTAAACTCTTTACATTCCTGATGGCCTCATCATTAAGAGTCTGATGTTATCATCAACCATGGGGCTTGCTGACCCCCATGGCTACACTCCCACATCTCCCCCTTCTTTATTAATATCAACCATCTTCTTGACACAAATTATTACTCCATATATAACAATAATGTAAGTTATTTTTCAATACTCCTGTGGGAATAGAAATGTTTTTGCAGTTACATTGTTTAGAGGGAAGGAATGTGGTATTGAGATATGCTTGCAGTGATTAGAAAGCTTAACAGACAACCTTGTAAAATGCAGGTAAACAGATTCCTTAGAACAATTAGGTGAAAATCACGGTGGTAATTCAAGTGAGTAAAGTGAAGAAACCTTACCACTTTAAACAGTTAAAAAAAAAAGTCAAAAGAAATTTGAAATTTAACAGGCCAGGAACTGAAGGCCATGCATGGTCTTTGAAGCATCAGATCGATTGTGAACCTGGATTAACCACTCAGTGGGAAACAGGGGAGGGTCTTGTCATCAAAAAGTATATAAACTGTGTTTTGGAACCAGTAGGCACACTCTCCTGCTTGTGGGGTGTCTGCCATTGCAGTCGTGAATAAATTACTACTTCACTGAGATCCTCCCCTGAGCCTAAGTTGTTGGCTACGGAGTGTTTCTCACACTCCCAAGCCCTGCTTTCCCAGAAAGTTGAATAGCTTGTTAGTAGCTTCCTTCACAACTGTTTTCTCCTGTCCTGACAATAAAAGATCATCCACATATTGTAACAGTAATACCTCCTCGGGAGGTTGGAATTGCTTCAAAATCTGTTCTAGAACTTGCCCAAATAAATTGATGGCCCTGTAAACCCCTGAGGTAAAACCATCCATTTGTATTGTTGCTTCCACCCCCATTTCAGGGTCTTTCCAGTCAGAGGTGAATGTATCATTGCTCTCAGGGCCTGAGAGCACCCCATTAATAACACTGTTATTCTAGTCTAACAATTTACTAGTTGAATGCCCAATTTCATCATCAAATCCCAGAATCACAGAATTGTCTAGGTTGGAAGAGACCTCAAGATCATCGAGTCCAACCTCTGACCTAACACTAACAAGTTCTCCACTAAACCATATCACTAAGTTCACCATCTAAATGTCTTTTAAAGACATCCAGGGATGGTGACTCAACCACTTCCCTGGGCAGCCTGTTCCAATGTCTAACAACCCTCTCGGTAAAGAAGTTCTTCCTAATATCTAACCTAAAACTCCTCTGGTGTAACTTTAGCCCGTTCCCCCTCGTCCTGTCACCAGGCACGTGGGAGAATAGACTAACCCCCACCTCGCTACAGCCTCCTTTAATGTACTTATAGAGAGCGATAAGGTCACCCCTGAGCCTCCTCTTCTCCAGACTAAACAACCCCAGCTCCCTCAGCCGCTCCTCATAAGACTTGTTCTCCGGACCCCTCACCAGCTTTGTTGCTTCTCTGGACTCGCTTGAGCAGCTCCACGTCCTTCTTGTAGCGAGGGGCCCAAAACTGAACACAGTAATCGAGGTGCGGCCTCACCAGAGCCGAGTACAGGGGGACAATCACTTCCCTAGACCTGCTGGCCACACTGCTTCTTATGCAAGCCAGGATGCTGTTGGCCTTCTTGGCCACCTGAGCACACTGCTGGCTCATATTCAGACGACTATCAACCAATACTCCCAGGTCCTTTTCCGCCAGGCAGCTTTCCAACCACTCATCTCCCAGCCTGTAGCTCTGCTTGGGGTTATTGCGCCCCAGGTGCAGGACCCGGCACTTGGCCTTGTTGAACTTCATACAGTTGGCCTCAGCCCATTGGTCCAGCCTATCCAGATCCTCCTGCAGAGCCTTCCTACCCTCAAGCAGGTCGACACACGCACCTAACTTGGTGTCATCTGCAAACTTACTGAGGGTGCACTCAATCCCCTCATCCAGATCATCGATAAAGATATTAAAGAGGACCGGCCCCAGTACTGAGCCCTGGGGAACGCCACTAGTAACTGGCCTCCAACTGGATTTGACTCCATTCACCACAACTCTTTGGGCCCGGCTATCCAGCTAGTTTTTAACCCAATGAAGTGTACGCCAGTCCAAGCCAAGAGCAGCCAGTTTCTTGAGGAGAATGCTGTGGGAGACGGTGTCAAAAGCCTTGCTGAAGTCAAGGTAGACCACATCCACAGCCATTTCCTCATCTACTAAGCGCGTCACTTTGTCATAGAAGGAGATCAGGTTCGTCAGGCATGACCTGCCTTTCATAAACCCATGCTGACTGGGCCTGATCACCTGGTTGCCCTGTAAGTGCTGCGTGATGACACTCAAGATAATCTGCTCCATGAGCTTCCCTGGCACTGAGGTCAAACTGACAGGCCTATAGTTCCCCGGGTCTGCCCTCCTGCCCTTCTTGTAGATGGGCGTCATGTTTGCTAGCCGCCAGTTGACTGGGACCTCCCCCGATACCCAGAACTGTTGATAAATTTTGGAAAGCAGCCTGGCCAGCTCCTCCACCAGTTCTCTCAGTATCCTCGGGTGGATCCCATCTGGCCCCATCGACTTGCGTACATCTAAGTGCTGTAGCAGGTCGCCAACCATTTCCTCGTGGATAGTGAGGGTCACATTCTGCTCCCCATCCCCTTCCACCAACTCAGGGTACTGGGTATCCAGAGAACAACTGGTTTTGCCGCTAAAGACTGAGGCAAAGAAGGCATTAAGCACCTCCGCCTTTTCCTCATCTTTTGTAACTAAGTTCCCCTCCGCATCCAGTAAAGGATGGAGATTCTCCTTAGTCCTCCGTTTTGCATTGATGTATTTGTAAAACCATTTTTTGTTGTCTTTGATGGCAGTACCCAGGTTGAGCTCCAGATGAGCTTTGGCCTTTCTAATTTTGTCCCTGCACTGCCTCGCAACATCCTTATAGTCCTCCCGAGTGGCCCGCCCTCTTTTCCAAAGATTATAAACCCTCTTTTTTTTTCTCCTAAGCTCAAGCCACAATTCTCTGTTCAGCGAGGCTGGTCTTCTTCCACACCAGCTCGTCTTTGGGCACGTGGGGACAGACCGCTCCTGCACCATTAAGATTTCCTTCTTGACGAGTGCCCAGCCTTCCTGGACTCCTCTACCCTTCAGAACCGCCTCCCAAGGGACTCTACCAACCAGTGTCCTGAACAGTTCAAACTCGTCCCTCCGGAAGTCCAATACAGCAGTTTTACTGGTCTCCTTCCTGGCTTCTCCAAGAATGGAGAACTCTACCATTTCATGGTCACTCTGCCCAAGACAGTTTCCAACCACCACATCTCCCACCAGTCATCTCCCACAAGCATCAGATAGATTGGGAACCTGAATTACCCACTCAGTGGGGAAACAGGGGAGGGACCTGTCATCAAAGAGTATATAAACTGTGTTTTGGAACCAGTAGGCACGCTCTCCTGCTTGTGGGGTGCCCGCCATTGCAATCGCGAAGAAATTACTACTTCACTGAGATCCTCGCCTGAGCCTAAGTTATCGGCTACAGAGTGTTTCTCACAATTTGGGGGCTCGTCCGGGATCCAGTCACCTACTGGGGAGCCCCACCACTGCAGCAGCATGAAGGCATGCCCCGCTGATTTCAGCGGTCCTGTGCATCCACGGTGGCGCTTCTGCGGAGAGCTGACAGAGGACCCGAGACTGGTTAAAGAGGCAGGACCCTTGAAGTAGTGGGGAAGGGAAGAAGGTAGGCACTGCGGGTTTTAAGAATTGACCCAGTAACTCTGTGCACAGACCAAGGTAAGAAATATTAAGTATTGCCTTGGGGGTCGGGTGAGACTCTGTGTGATGTGTGATTGAGACGTACTTTTGTACGAGTGTGGAGTCCTGATCCACGGTTCCGTAGCTCCGCAAGGGGCGCAGCCGGAGACGGACGAAGCATGAGATAAGGGAGAGAAAGGACGAGTCTCGGGAAATTTGGTGTACGATACCCCTTGCACGGTGAAGTGCTTGGCAGTACACTCCCATTTTCCAGAATCGGAACGTTAGTGTGTGGTACCCTGCAGGAGGGAAATTTCTGTAGCAGCACACCGACGAGGGCTAGGAAAAATGGGGAATATGAGTTGCAGGGGACAGGGAGATATCCCTGGGGGCGTACCTTCCTTTGGGAAGAACCTCCTGGGGAATTCCTCAAGAAATGCCGGGAAACATGAAAAATTGGACAGACAGTAACCAAATACAGAATGGGTGGCCAGCACCCAATGGATATTATTGGATCGGTGGTAAACTAGCATATACTAAATTACCTAAAAATTGGACGGGATCATGCGTATTGGGAACAATAGACTCTAGGGCTCACCCCTAGACTTGGCAGAACTGGCACCTGAACTGGTAAGGCATGAGACGTCTCAAACGTCAGCTCATCTGCATGTAGCCAGCCCTTAGTATTACTGCTATCTAAAGCTAATTATAACAGCTGTTGCCTTCTGAGCACAGGGCTAGAGTTCTGCTCATAGTATAGCAATTTTTTTTTCCACAATACATCAAATGCACATGATAGAATATGCAGAGAAAGACTCTAAATGGGATAAAAAGTCAGCAGTAAGTCAGTGATGCACCTCCCTGCCTTTGTCCTCAAAGGATTTTTAGTTATGATTAGCGTCATGTTTAGCATGACGTCAGGTATGGAATACCCCTTTGGCCACTTTGGGTCAGCTGTCCTGGGTCTGTCCCCTCCCAGCTCCTGCTGCACCCCTAGCCTGCCCGCTGGCAGGACAGAGCGAGAAGCTGAAGAGTCCTTGGCTTTTGAAATGAGTTCCAGGAAATCATTTCCATTGTCTCAGTCATATACATATACATACATATACAATTGTATATGTAATATAATATACATAATATATAATATATGTAAAATTGTATGTATGTATGTGTATATACACACACACACTATTCCCCTTCTCCTCTGAGGCCATCTACTCCACTGATGGTGCATAGCAAGAAGCTTCATTCTCAGCAGGCCCCAGCTCTGCCAGATAAGCAAAGATCTAAGATGTTTAAGATCAAGAGCAAGCTTGTTCTGTCTGCAACGAGCTTCTAAGTGAACCAGCAGGAGCGAGTGCATGGCAGCACATAGCGGAAAGGATGCATATTGGTGTCTCCCACGAGCTCACCCTTATCTAGCTACCTGCCAAGCTGGGAGAAAGAGCCAATGAGAAAAATTACTCTGCTTCCACCACATGCATCTTGCAGATCTAGAGCAACAAAAGTAGTTCAAAGTAGTAGGCCAAAAAAAATAATGGTCCATTGTGGCTGGCCCAGAGGCTCCATGCATCCTTGGCATAGACTACCTCAAGAGAGGGTACTTCAAGGATGCAAAAGGGTACCGGTGGGCTTTTGGCATAGCTGCTTTGAGCACAGAGAAGATTAGACAGCTGTCTACCCTGCCTGGCCTTTCAGAAGACCCTTCCGTTGTAGGATTGCTGAAGGTTGAAGAACAGCAGGTACCAATTGCTACCAGAACAATGCACCGACGGCAATATCGCACCAACTGAGACTCCCTGATTCCCATCCATGAGTTGGGAGAGTCAAGGAGTGATCAGCAAGACTCGCTCACCCTTTAATAGTCCTATATGGCCAGTGTGAAAGTCTAATGGCGAGTGGAGGCTAACGGTGGACTACTGCGGCCTGAATGAAGTCACGCCACCGCTTTGTGCTGCAGTGCCGGACATGCTAGAACTTCAGTACGAACTAGAGTCAAAGGCAGCCAAGTGGTACGCCACAGTTGATATTGCTAATGCATTTTTCTCCATCCCTTTGGCAGCAGCATGCAGGCGGCAGTTTGCTTTCACTTGGAGGGGCACCCAATACTCCTGGAATCGACTGCCCCAGGGGTGGAAACACAGCCCTACCATTTGCCACGGACTAATCCAGTCTGCACCGGAACTAGGGGGAGCTCCTGAACACCTGCAGTACATTGATGACATCCTCGTGTGGGGCAACACAGCAGAAGAAGTTTTTGAGAAAGGGAAGAAAGTAATCCAAATTCTCCTGAAAGCTGGTTTTGCCATTAAACAGAGTAAGGTCAAGGGGCCTGCACAGGAAATCCAGTTCTTGGGGGTAAAATGGCAGGATGGACGTCACCACCCTTCCAAAGGGGAAGGACGAGAAAAAAACTTGGAGAGGAAGACTACGAGCCTTCAGCATGAAAGACCCCTAGAGACTCCCAGAGGAGACTGATGCGCATGCTCCAGTAGGAGGGACTGGACCCCGGAAGCTAATAACCTGTTTTTTTTTGAAGTAGTAATGAACATGTATTAGTCTAGGAGCATAAAAATCAGCTGCTTGATGTAACTGGTGTGCGTCCTGGTGGAGCGGAGACTCCCGGTGCACCCAGCACTGTTTGCTTACCTCTATTCCTTTATATTCTTTTAATAAATCCTATTTTTTTATTTAATCCTAATTTGAATCCTGAGCCATTTCTAACACGCGAGAAGAATCCAGAAGCCACCCTGTGGCAGATAAGGGACAATTTTGTTATAAATGAAGTCTCAACTCAAGCTGAATTTAGTAATATTTATAAAAGAGAAGTTAACAGCGAGGGGTGCACGGGGAGTCTATGCTCTACCAACAGGCACACACGAACATCAAACATTCTAAATATATACATAAGTACAATCAGAAAAGGCAACAAACAATCCTTTAAGTCAATTACTATCAATGTCCATGACTGGGGGAGCATAGTTGGCCTGGTTGAAGTGCTCCCATATCTTCCATGACTTATAACAGTCTCCATTTTCCATTCACTTTCTTGATTACAAACACCGGAGAATTCCAGGGCTAGTCGTGGGAACAATATGTCTTGCTTTAAGTTGTCAAGCAACTCATCCTTCGGGCCTTATGTATCCTAATCTTCCTTGACCGAAGAAAAACATATCCATTTCCCTTTCAAGGCCAATAGGGCCTGGGTCAAAAGGCACGTCCAGGTCACCAGGGGGCGAAATACCAAAGGCTTGCGATGGCTGTAGCAGCAGAGGGGCCCATGGCGTAGCAGTCGGATCAGTAAAGGAGCCCGCAGCTCCCTCACTGTCTGGCAAACCACACTGTGTCTGACTGTGGTCCCACATGGCTCTTCAAGACCTCAGAGACTGCTCGCCAGGTGCCAAGCAATCCCACTACAACCTTGTCATTTTTAGTTGCAGAGTCCCACACCTTGACCTCAGTTTGGTCCCATATTTCAGGATTATAAACTGTTCGATTGTTAATAAGGAGAATAAGCTGTAAGGTTACCAGGACAGTCTTTGTTCCTAAGGACGTATGATTCCCCATAATGTGCAACTGCTTACCAGCAAGGTACAGTTGTGTGCGCGGGTTCGCTTCTCTCAGCTTGAGCTTCTTCCCAGCTCCGGTGTGCCTATTTCCAGCGACTTTCAGTATGAGCTTCTTTGAGCGGTTTGCTGAGTTTGGCCGAACCTATCTTCATGAGGCGATCAATATCCCTGTTCGTGTCCTGTTAGCTGTTCTGCTAGCCTGTTCCTTTTCATTCCTTCTTTCTACTTCTTTATTGATGACATGACTTCATTATATCGTGTTGACTTTTTTTCATCTTGAGGACAGACTCCCATCTAATACCCTTCTCCCCAAGGCAGTCCTTTTAAAAAACAACTTTTCATTGGTCAAACAACTTTGAATATAACAGCAAACACCCAGCAACTTCCATGCCTTAATGGCTGGAGAACAAGCAACCCTGAGACTGCATGGCATCTCCTGAATCACCCTTCTTTGTTCCCTCTAAACTGTTTTACATTCCTGATGGCCTCATCTTTAAGAGTCTGATATTATCATCAAACATGGGGTTTCCAATCCCCATGGCCACACTCCCACATCTACCCCTTCTTTATTAATATAAATCATCGTCTTGACATGAATTATTATGCCATATATCACAATCCCTCCTCTTCTTTTGAATTTCATTAATTCGTGTCTTGGCTTCAAATTTGGCCAAGGCCAATTGAACCAGAAGAGAATGCCTTCGCAATATTCTCTGCAAGATTTATAAACAATTTTTTAGCAATGGTTGGAATCCCATATCTAGAATATTTCACCCAACTTATTATTCCACATGGTGTATAATAATCGTCACTAGCAGCATCACACACATCAAATTTGATTGATC
The DNA here is from genome assembly GCF_964035555.1 of Netta rufina. NCBI lineage: Eukaryota > Metazoa > Chordata > Aves > Anseriformes > Anatidae > Netta > Netta rufina. Next base: position 3,662,860 of record NC_140139.1, on the reverse strand, counting down.
AAAGTAGATAACCAATCCTCTAGGAATCTTTCCCACCTATTATTTCGATCACTACAATTAGAATCCAATGGGGGAAGCTATGCCCTGATATAATTCAAGTTCTTTTAAGCCTAACTTTCAAATCTCCAGGAGTAGACTCAGTCTTCAAAGTTCCTGTTATGGGTCCCTTTTCACCTGACCCATCCTGGAACCTTCAAAGAAGTTCCGAATCCCTGGCACCCTCAAAGAGGTTCCGAATCCCTGGCCGAATCCCTGGAACCTTCAAATAAGTT